>NW_024061469.1:0-53828 GCF_016432855.1 Salvelinus namaycush
CCTGTCTATAGCAGTCCTGTCTATAGCAGTCCTGTCTATAGCGGTCCTGTCTATAGTGGTCATGTCTATAGTGGTCCTGTCTTGTAGTGGTCCTGTCTTGTAGTGGTCCTGTCTATAGTGGTCCTACCTATAGTGGTCCTGTCTATAGTGGTCCTGTCTATAGTGGTTCTGTCTATAGTGGTCCTGTCTGTAGTGGTCCTGTCTATAGTGGTCCTGTCTATAGTGGTCCTGTCTATAGCGGTCCTGTCTATAGCGGTCCAGTCTATAGTGGTCCAGTCTATAGCGGTCCAGTCTATAGCGGTCCTGTCTATAGCGGTCCTGTCTATAGCGGTCCTGTCTATAGCGGTCCTGTCTATAGCGGTCCTGTCTATAGCGGTCCTGTCTATAGCGGTCCTGTCTATAGCGGTCCTGTCTATAGCGGTCCTGTCTATAGCGGTCCTGTCTATGGCGGTCCTGTCTATGGTGGTCCTGTCTATGGTGGTCCTGTCTATAGTGGTCCTGTCTATAGTGGTCCTGTCTATAGTGGTCCTGTCTGTAGTGGTCCTGTCTAGTGGTCCTGTCTTGTGGTTTTGTCTATAGTGGTCCTGTCTAGTGGTCATGTCTATGGTGGTCATGTCTTGTAGGGGTCCTGTCTATATTGGTCTTGTCTATACTGGTCCTGTCTATATTGGTCTTGTCTATAGTGGTCTTTAGTGGTCATGTCTTACAGTGGTCCTGTCTATTTCCACCTGTCTTGTATTGGTATTGTCTATAGTGGTCCTGTCTTGTAGTGGTCCTGTCTATAGTGGTCCTGTCTTGTGGTGGTCCTATCTATAGTGGTCCTGTCTATAGTGGTCCTTTCTTGTAGTGGTCCTATCTATAGTGGTCCTGTCTTGTATTGGTCTTGTCTATAGTGGTCCTGTCTTGAATTGGTCTTGTCTATAGTGGTCCTGTCTTGTAGTGGTCCTGTCTATAGTGGTCCTGTCTATAGTGGTCCTGTCTTGTCGTGGTCCTGTCTTGAATTGGTCTTGTCTATAGTGGTCCTGTCTTGTAGTGGTCCTGTCTATAGTGGTCCTGTCTATAGTGGTCCTGTCTTGTCGTGGTCCTGTCTATAGTGGTCCTGTCTTGTAGTGGTCATGTCTATAGTGGTCCTGTCTTGTCGTGGTCCTGTCTATAGTGGTCCTGTCTTGTAGTGGTACTGTCTATAGTGGTCCTGTCTATAGTGGTCCTGTCTTGTATTGGTCTTGTCTATAGTGGTCCTGTCTTGTATTGGTCTTGTCTATAGTGGTCCTGTCTATAGTGGTCCTGTCTATAGTGGTCCTGTCTATAGTGGTCCTGTCTATAGTGGTCCTGTCTTGTAGTGGTCCTGTCTGTAGTGGTCCTGTCTTGTAGTGGTCCTATCTATAGTGGTCCTGTCTTGTAGTGGTCCTGTCTTGTAGTGGTCCTGTCTATAGTGGTCCTGTCTATAGTGGTCCTGTCTATAGTGGTCCTGTCTATAGTGGTCATGTCTATAGTGGTCATGTCTATAGTGGTCCTGTCTTGTAGTGGTCCTGTCCATAGTTGTCCTGTCTTGTAATGGTCTCGTCTTGTAGTGGTCCTGTCTATAGCGGTCCTGTCTTGTAGCAGTCCTGTCTATAGTGGTCTTGTCTATAGCAGTCCTGTCTATAGTGGTCCTGTCTATAGTGGTCCTGTCTATAGCGGTCCTGTCTATAGTGGTCCTGTCTATAGTGGTCCTGTCTATAGTGGTCCTGTCTTGTGGTGGTCCTATCTATAGTGGTCCTGTCTTGTAGTGGTCCTGTCTATAGTGGTCCTTTCTTGTAGTGGTCCTATCTATAGTGGTCCTGTCTTGTATTGGTCTTGTCTATAGTGGTCCTGTCTTGAATTGGTCTTGTCTATAGTGGTCCTGTCTTGTAGTGGTCCTGTTTATAGTGGTCCTGTCTATAGTGGTCCTGTCTATAGTGGTCCTGTCTATAGTGGTCCTGTCTTGTCGTGGTCCTGTCTATAGTGGTCCTGTCTTGTAGTGGTCATGTCTATAGTGGTCCTGTCTTGTCGTGGTCCTGTCTATAGTGGTCCTGTCTTGTAGTGGTACTGTCTATAGTGGTCCTGTCTATAGTGGTCCTGTCTTGTATTGGTCTTGTCTATAGTGGTCCTGTCTTGTATTGGTCTTGTCTATAGTGGTCCTGTCTTGTATTGGTCCTGTCTATAGTGGTCCTGTCTATAGTGGTCCTGTCTATAGTGGTCCTGTCTATAGTGGTCCTGTCTAGTAGTGGTCCTGTCTATAGTGGTCCTGTCTTGTAGTGGTCCTATCTATAGTGGTCCTGTCTTGTAGTGGTCCTGTCTTGTAGTGGTCCTGTCTATAGTGGTCCTGTCTATAGTGGTCATGTCTATAGTGGTCATGTCTATAGTGGTCATGTCTTGTAGTGGTCCTGTCCATAGTTGTCCTGTCTTGTAATGGTCTCGTCTTGTAGTGGTCCTGTCTATAGCGGGCCTGTCTATAGTGGTCCTGTCTTGTAGCAGTCCTGTCTATAGTGGTCCTGTCTATAGCGGTCCTGTCTATAGTGGTCCTGTCTATAGCAGTCCTGTCTATAGCGGTCCTGTCTTGTAGCAGTCCTGTCTATAGTGGTCCTGTCTATAGCGGTCCTGTCTATAGTGGTCCTGTCTATAGCGGTCCTGTCTATAGTGGTCCTGTCTATAGTGGTCCTGTCTATAGCGGTCCTGTCTTGTAGCAGTCCTGTCTATAGTGGTCCTGTCTATAGCAGTCCTGTCTATAGCGGTCCTGTCTATAGCGGTCCTGTCTATAGTGGTCCTGTCTATAGTGGTCCTGTCTATAGTGGTCCTGTCTTGTAGTGGTCCTGTCTATAGTGGTCCTGTCGTGTAGTGGTCCTGTCTATAGCGGTCCTGTCTATAGCGGTCCTGTCTATAGTGGTCCTGTTTATAGCGGTCCTGTCTATAGTGGTCCTGTCTATAGTGGTCCTGTCTATAGCGGTCCTGTCTTGTAGCAGTCCTGTCTATAGTGGTCCTGTCTATAGCAGTCCTGTCTATAGTGGTCCTGTCTATAGTGGTCCTGTCTATAGCGGTCCTCTCTATAGCGGTCCTGTCTATAGTGGTCCTGTCGTGTATTGGTCCTGTCTATAGTGGTCCTGTCTATAGTGGTCCTACCTATAGTGGTCCTGTCTATAGCGGTCCTGTCTATAGCGGTCCTGTCTATAGCGGTCCTCTCTATAGCGGTCCTGTCTATAGCGGTCCTGTCTATAGCGGTCCTGTCTATAGCGGTCCTGTCTATAGCGGTCCTGTCTATAGCGGTCCTGTCTATAGCGGTCCTGTCTATAGCGGTCCTACCTATAGCGGTCCTGTCTATAGCGGTCCAGTCTATAGCGGTCCTGTCTATAGCGGTCCTGTCTATAGCGGTCCTGTCTATAGCGGTCCTGTCTATAGCGGTCCTGTCTATAGCGGTCCTGTCTATGGCGGTCCTGTCTATAGCGGTCCTGTCTATAGCGGTCCTGTCTATAGCGGTCCTGTCTATAGTAGTCCTGTTGTGTTCATGATAATACCCAACATCTCTGATAGACTGAAGCTCTCTGAGTCTCTGTATCTATCTTCCTGTCTGTGTGGCCTGTAGACTGAAGCTCTCTGAGTCTCTGTATCTATCATCCTGTCTGTGTGGCCTGTAGACTGAAGCTCTCTGAGTCTCTGTATCTATCTTCCTGTCTGTGTGGCCTGTAGACTGAAGCTCTCTGTATCTATCTTCCTGTCTGTGTGGCCTGTAGACTGAAGCTCTCTGGGTCTCTGTATCTATCTTCCTGTCTGTGTGGCCTGTAGACTGAAGCTCTCTGGGTCTCTGTATCTATCTTCCTGTCTGTGTGGCCTGTAGACTGAAGCTCTCTGGGTCTCTATCTATCATCCTGTCTGTGTGGCCTGTAGACTGAAGCTCTCTGGGTCTCTGTATCTATCTTCCTGTCTGTGTGGCCTGTAGACTGAAGCTCTCTGAGTCTCTGTATCTATCATCCTGTCTGTGTGGCCTGTAGACTGAAGCTCTCTGGGTCTCTGTATCTATCTTCCTGTCTGTGTGGCCTGTAGACTGAAGCTCTCTGGGTCTCTATCTATCTTCCTCTCTGTGTGGCCTGTAGACTGAAGCTCTCTGAGTGTCTGAATGAGCTTCACATGTTGACCTCTGCCTCCACCTGGTGGGGGAAAGGAAAAATAACCCATCATCCCAATATATGCTTCCTTAATGCCGTCATCCAACATTTATTTAACTAGGCAAGTCAGTTAAGAACAAATTCTTATTTTCAATGACGGCCTACCGGGGAACAGTGGGTTAACTGCCTTGTTCAGGGGCAGAATGACAGATCTTGTCAGCTCGGGGATTCGATCTTGCAACCTTTCGGTTACTAGTCCAACGCTCTAAACCACTAGGCTACCTGCCGCCCCAAACGGTACCGAAAGACATTGACAGTGATTAATTATCAGTGTCTCTCCTCTCTGTCCTCCAGCGGTCCTGCAGTCTGCTCAGATCCTCATCATCCTGGTCCTGATGACGGTAACGCTGCTGGTGATTGGCTGTCTGTTGAACCACTACAAACTGTCTGCCTGCTCCTTGACAACCAGACAGAGCCGGGCCCGGAGGCAAGCGCAACACCTACAGCAGGTCAGGACAGTGTGTCAGTGGGGGCTGCTGAGGGGAGGACGGCTCTTAATAATGTCCGGAACGGAGCGAATGGCACCAAACCCCTGGAAACCATGGAAACAGTGTGTTTGACGTGTCTGGTTCCATTCCACCCGTTCCGCTCCAGTCATTACAACCAGCCTGTCCTCCCCAATTAAGGTGCCATCACCCTCCTGTGATTTCTCTCTCTCTCTCTCTGTGTGTGTGTGTGTGTGTGTGTGTGTGTGTGTGTGTGTGTGTGTGTGTGTCTGTGTGTCGTGTGTGTGTGTGTGAACCTGTACACCAGACACCTGTCTAAACATCTGCCCCTGTACACCAGACACCGGTCTGGGCAGCTGCCCCTGTACACCAGACACCTGTCTAGACAGCTGCCCCTGTACACCAGACACCTGTCTAGACAGCTGCCCCTGTACACCAGACACCTGTCTGGACAGCTGCCCCTGTACACCAGACACCGGTCTGGGCAGCTGCCCCTGTACACCAGACACCTGTCTAGACAGCTGCCCCTGTACACCAGACACCTGTCTAGACAGCTGCCCCTGTACACCAGACACCTGTCTGGACAGCTGCCCCTGTACACCAGACACCTGTCTAGACAGCTGCCCCTGTTCACCAGACACCTGTCTAGACAGCTGCCCCTGTACACCAGACACCTGTCTAGACAGCTGCCCCTGTACACCAGACACCTGTCTAGACAGCTACTTCTGTTCACCAGACACCTGTCTAGACAGCTGCCCCTGTTCACCAGACACCTGTCTAGACAGCTGCCCCTGTACACCAGACACCTGTCTGGACAGCTGCCCCTGTACACCAGACACCTGTCTAGACAGCTGCCCCTGTTCACCAGACACCTGTCTATACAGCTGCCCCTGTACACCAGACACCTGTCTGGACAGCTGCCCCTGTACACCAGACACCTGTCTAGACAGCTGCCCCTGTACACCAGACACCTGTCTAGACAGCTGCCCCTGTTCACCAGACACCTGTCTAGACAGCTGCCCCTGTTCACCAGACACCTGTCTAGACAGCTGACCCTGTACACCAGACACCTGTCTAGACAGCTGCACCTGTGCACCAGACACCTGTCTAGACAGCTGCACCTGTACACCAGACACCTGTCTAGACAGCTGCCCCCGTTCACCAGACACCTGTCTAGACAGCTGCACCTGTACACCAGACACCTGTCTAGACAGCTGCACCTGTACACCAGACACCTGTCTAGACAGCTGCCCCCGTTCACCAGACACCTGTCTAGACAGCTGCCCCCGTACACCAGACACCTGTCTAGACAGCTGCCCCTGTACACCAGACACCTGTCTAGACAGCTGCCCCTGTACACCAGACACCTGTCTAGACAGCTGCCCCTGTTCACCAGACACCTGTCTAGACAGCTGCCCCTGTACACCAGACACCTGTCTAGACAGCTGCCCCTGTACACCACTAGAGCCAATCTGTTTAGTAATGGACCCCACTGCAGCCAATCTGTTTAGTAATGGACCCCACTGCAGCCAATCTGTTTAGTAATGGACCCCACTGCAGCCAATCTGTTTAGTAATGGACCCCCACTGCAGCCAATCTGTTTAGTAATGGACCCTACTGCAGCCAATCTGTTTAGTAATGGACCCCACTGCAGCCAATCTGTTTAGTAATGGACCCCCACTGCAGCCAATCTGTTTAGTAATGACCCCCACTGCAGCTAATCTGTTTAGTAATGGACCCCACTGGAGCCAATCTGTTTAGTAATGGACCCCACTGCAGACAATCTGTTTAGTAATGGACCCCACTGCAGCCAATCTGTTTAGTAATGGACCCCACTGGAGACAATCTGTTTAGTAATGGACCCCACTGGAGACAATCTGTTTAGTAATGGACCCCACTAGAGCCAATCTGTTTAGTAATGGACCCCACTGCAGACAATCTGTTTAGTAATGGACCCCACTGCAGCCAATCTGTTTAGTAATGGACCCCACTGCAGCCAATCTGTTTAGTAATGGACCCCACTGGAGACAATCTGTTTAGTAATGGACCCCACTGGAGACAATCTGTTTAGTAATGGACCCCACTAGAGCCAATGTGTTTAGTAATGGACCCCACTGGAGACAATCTGTTTAGTAATGGATCCCACTGCAGCCAATCTGTTTAGTAATGGACCCCACTGCAGCCAATCTGTTTAGTAATGGACCCCACTGCAGCCAATCTGTTTAGTAATGGACCCCACTGCAGCCAATCTGTTTAGTAATGGACCCCACTGCAGCCAATCTGTTTAGTAATTGACCCCACTGCAGCCAATCTGTTTAGTAATGGACCCCACTGCAGCCAATCTGTTTAGTAATGGACCCCACTGCAGCCAATCTGTTTAGTAATGGACCCCACTGCAGCCAATCTGTTTAGTAATGGACCCCACTAGAGACAATCTGTTTAGTAATGGACCCCACTGCAGCCAATCTGTTTAGTAATGGACCCCCACTGGAGCCAATCTGTTTAGTAATGGATCCCACCTGTTTAGTAATGGACCCCACTGCAGCCAATCTGTTTAGTAATGGACCCCACTGCAGCCAATCTGTTTAGTAATGGATCCCACTGCAGCCAATCTGTTTAGTAATGGACCCCACTGCAGCCAATCTGTTTAGTAATGGACCCCACTGGAGACAATCTGTTTAGTAATGGACCCCACTGCAGCCAATCTGTTTAGTAATGGACCCCACTGCAGCTAATCTGTTTAGTAATGGACCCCACTGCAGCCAATCTGTTTAGTAATGGACCCCACTGCAGCCAATCTGTTTAGTAATTGACCCCACTGCAGCCAATCTGTTTAGTAATGGACCCCACTGCAGCCAATCTGTTTAGTAATGGACCCCACTGCAGCCAATCTGTTTAGTAATGGACCCCACTGCAGCCAATCTGTTTAGTAATGGACCCCACTAGAGACAATCTGTTTAGTAATGGACCCCACTGCAGCCAGTCTGTTTAGTAATGGACCCCACTGCAGCCAATCTGTTTAGTAATGGACCCCACTGCAGCCAATCTGTTTAGTAATGGATCCCACTGCAGCCAATCTGTTTAGTAATGGACCCCACTGCAGCCAATCTGTTTAGTAATGGACCCCACTGCAGCCAATCTGTTTAGTAATGGACCCCACTGGAGACAATCTGTTTAGTAATGGACCCCACTGCAGCCAATCTGTTTAGTAATGGACCCCACTGCAGCTAATCTGTTTAGTAATGGACCCCACTGCAGCCAATCTGTTTAGTAATGGACCCCACTGCAGCCAATCTGTTTAGTAATGGACCCCACTGGAGACAATCTGTTTAGTAATGGACCCCACTGCAGCCAATCTGTTTAGTAATGGACCCCACTGCAGCCAATCTGTTTAGTAATGGACCCCACTGCAGCCAATCTGTTTAGTAATGGACCCCCACTGCAGCCAATCTGTTTAGTAATGGACCCCCACTGCAGCCAATCTGTTTAGTAATGGACCCCACTGCAGCCAATCTGTTTAGTAATGGACCCCACTGCAGCCAATCTGTTTAGTAATGGACCCCACTGCAGCCAATCTGTTTAGTAATGGACCCCACTGCAGCCAATCTGTTTAGTAATGGACCCCACTGCAGCCAATCTGTTTAGTAATGGACCCCACTGCAGCCAATCTGTTTAGTAATGGACCCCACTGCAGCCAATCTGTTTAGTAATGGACCCCACTGCAGCCAATCTGTTTAGTAATGGACCCCACTGCAGCCAATCTGTTTAGTAATGGACCCCACTGCAGCCAATCTGTTTAGTAATGGACCCCACTGCAGCCAATCTGTTTAGTAATGGACCCCACTGCAGCCAATCTGTTTAGTAATGGACCCCACTGCAGCCAATCTGTTTAGTAATGGACCCCACTGCAGCCAATCTGTTTAGTAATGGACCCCCACTGCAGCCAATCTGTTTAGTAATGGACCCCCACTGCAGCCAATCTGTTTCGTAATGACCCCCACTAGAGCCAATCTGTTTCGTAATGGACCCCACTGCAGCCAATCTGTTTAGTAATGGACCCCACTGCAGCCAATTTGTTTAGTAATGGACCCCACTGCAGCCAATCTGTTTAGTAATGGACCCCCACTGCAGCCAATCTGTTTAGTAATGACCCCCACTGCAGCCAATCTGTTTAGTAATGGACCCCACTGCAGCCAATCTGTTTAGTAATGGACCCCACTGCAGCCAATCTGTTTAGTAATGGACCCCACTGCAGCCAATCTGTTTAGTAATGACCCCCACTGCAGCCAATCTGTTTAGTAATGGACCCCACTGCAGCCAATCTGTTTAGTAATGGACCCCACTGCAGCCAATCTGTTTAGTAATGACCCCACTGCAGCCAATCTGTTTAGTAATGGACCCCACTGGAGACAATCTGTTTAGTAATGGACCCCCACTGGAGCCAATCTGTTTAGTAATGGACCCCCACTGCAGCCAATCTGTTTAGTAATGGACCCCACTGCAGCCAATCTGTTTAGTAATGGACCCCACTGGAGACAATCTGTTTAGTAATGGACCCCACTGGAGACAATCTGTTTAGTAATGGACCCCCACTAGAGACAATCTGTTTAGTAATGGACCCCACTGGAGACAATCTGTTTAGTAATGGACCCCCACTGGAGACAATCTGTTTAGTAATGGACCCCACTGGAGACAATCTGTTTAGTAATGGACCCCCACTGGAGCCAATCTGTTTAGTAATGGACCCCCACTGCAGCCAATCTGTTTAGTAATGGACCCCACTGCAGCCAATCTGTTTAGTAATGGACCCCACTGCAGCCAATCTGTTTAGTAATGGACCCCCACTGCAGCCAATCTGTTTAGTAATGACCCCCACTGCAGCTAATCTGTTTAGTAATGGACCCCACTGGAGCCAATCTGTTTAGTAATGGACCCCACTGCAGACAATCTGTTTAGTAATGGACCCCACTGCAGCCAATCTGTTTAGTAATGGACCCCACTGGAGACAATCTGTTTAGTAATGGACCCCACTGGAGACAATCTGTTTAGTAATGGACCCCACTAGAGCCAATCTGTTTAGTAATGGACCCCACTGCAGACAATCTGTTTAGTAATGGACCCCACTGCAGCCAATCTGTTTAGTAATGGACCCCACTGCAGCCAATCTGTTTAGTAATGGACCCCACTGGAGACAATCTGTTTAGTAATGGACCCCACTGGAGACAATCTGTTTAGTAATGGACCCCACTAGAGCCAATGTGTTTAGTAATGGACCCCACTGGAGACAATCTGTTTAGTAATGGATCCCACTGCAGCCAATCTGTTTAGTAATGGACCCCACTGCAGCCAATCTGTTTAGTAATGGACCCCACTGCAGCCAATCTGTTTAGTAATGGACCCCACTGCAGCCAATCTGTTTAGTAATGGACCCCACTGCAGCCAATCTGTTTAGTAATTGACCCCACTGCAGCCAATCTGTTTAGTAATGGACCCCACTGCAGCCAATCTGTTTAGTAATGGACCCCACTGCAGCCAATCTGTTTAGTAATGGACCCCACTGCAGCCAATCTGTTTAGTAATGGACCCCACTAGAGACAATCTGTTTAGTAATGGACCCCACTGCAGCCAATCTGTTTAGTAATGGACCCCCACTGGAGCCAATCTGTTTAGTAATGGATCCCACCTGTTTAGTAATGGACCCCACTGCAGCCAATCTGTTTAGTAATGGACCCCACTGCAGCCAATCTGTTTAGTAATGGATCCCACTGCAGCCAATCTGTTTAGTAATGGACCCCACTGCAGCCAATCTGTTTAGTAATGGACCCCACTGCAGCCAATCTGTTTAGTAATGGACCCCACTGGAGACAATCTGTTTAGTAATGGACCCCACTGCAGCCAATCTGTTTAGTAATGGACCCCACTGCAGCCAATCTGTTTAGTAATGGACCCCACTGCAGCCAATCTGTTTAGTAATGGACCCCACTAGAGACAATCTGTTTAGTAATGGACCCCACTGCAGCCAATCTGTTTAGTAATGGACCCCACTGCAGCCAATCTGTTTAGTAATGGACCCCACTGCAGCCAATCTGTTTAGTAATGGATCCCACTGCAGCCAATCTGTTTAGTAATGGACCCCACTGCAGCCAATCTGTTTAGTAATGGACCCCACTGCAGCCAATCTGTTTAGTAATGGACCCCACTGCAGCCAATCTGTTTAGTAATGGACCCCACTGCAGCCAATCTGTTTAGTAATGGACCCCACTGCAGCCAATCTGTTTAGTAATGGACCCCCACTGCAGCCAATCTGTTTAGTAATGACCCCCACTGCAGCCAATCTGTTTAGTAATGGACCCCACTGCAGCCAATCTGTTTAGTAATGGACCCCACTGCAGCCAATCTGTTTAGTAATGGACCCCACTGCAGCCAATCTGTTTAGTAATGGACCCCACTGCAGCCAATCTGTTTAGTAATGGACCCCACTGCAGCCAATCTGTTTAGTAATGGACCCCACTGCAGCCAATCTGTTTAGTAATGGACCCCCACTGCAGCCAATCTGTTTAGTAATGGACCCCCACTGCAGCCAATCTGTTTCGTAATGACCCCCACTAGAGCCAATCTGTTTCGTAATGGACCCCACTGCAGCCAATCTGTTTAGTAATGGACCCCACTGCAGCCAATTTGTTTAGTAATGGACCCCACTGCAGCCAATCTGTTTAGTAATGGACCCCCACTGCAGCCAATCTGTTTAGTAATGACCCCCACTGCAGCCAATCTGTTTAGTAATGGACCCCACTGCAGCCAATCTGTTTAGTAATGGACCCCACTGCAGCCAATCTGTTTAGTAATGGACCCCACTGCAGCCAATCTGTTTAGTAATGACCCCCACTGCAGCCAATCTGTTTAGTAATGGACCCCACTGCAGCCAATCTGTTTAGTAATGGACCCCACTGCAGCCAATCTGTTTAGTAATGGACCCCACTGCAGCCAATCTGTTTAGTAATGACCCCACTGCAGCCAATCTGTTTAGTAATGGACCCCACTGGAGACAATCTGTTTAGTAATGGACCCCCACTGGAGCCAATCTGTTTAGTAATGGACCCCCACTGCAGCCAATCTGTTTAGTAATGGACCCCACTGCAGCCAATCTGTTTAGTAATGGACCCCACTGGAGACAATCTGTTTAGTAATGGACCCCACTGGAGACAATCTGTTTAGTAATGGACCCCCACTAGAGACAATCTGTTTAGTAATGGACCCCACTGGAGACAATCTGTTTAGTAATGGACCCCCACTGGAGACAATCTGTTTAGTAATGGACCCCACTGGAGACAATCTGTTTAGTAATGGACCCCCACTGGAGCCAATCTGTTTAGTAATGGACCCCCACTGCAGCCAATCTGTTTAGTAATGGACCCCACTGCAGCCAATCTGTTTAGTAATGGACCCCACTGCAGCCAATCTGTTTAGTAATGGACCCCCACTGCAGCCAATCTGTTTAGTAATGACCCCCACTGCAGCTAATCTGTTTAGTAATGGACCCCACTGGAGCCAATCTGTTTAGTAATGGACCCCACTGCAGACAATCTGTTTAGTAATGGACCCCACTGCAGCCAATCTGTTTAGTAATGGACCCCACTGGAGACAATCTGTTTAGTAATGGACCCCACTGGAGACAATCTGTTTAGTAATGGACCCCACTAGAGCCAATCTGTTTAGTAATGGACCCCACTGCAGACAATCTGTTTAGTAATGGACCCCACTGCAGCCAATCTGTTTAGTAATGGACCCCACTGCAGCCAATCTGTTTAGTAATGGACCCCACTGGAGACAATCTGTTTAGTAATGGACCCCACTGGAGACAATCTGTTTAGTAATGGACCCCACTAGAGCCAATGTGTTTAGTAATGGACCCCACTGGAGACAATCTGTTTAGTAATGGATCCCACTGCAGCCAATCTGTTTAGTAATGGACCCCACTGCAGCCAATCTGTTTAGTAATGGACCCCACTGCAGCCAATCTGTTTAGTAATGGACCCCACTGCAGCCAATCTGTTTAGTAATGGACCCCACTGCAGCCAATCTGTTTAGTAATTGACCCCACTGCAGCCAATCTGTTTAGTAATGGACCCCACTGCAGCCAATCTGTTTAGTAATGGACCCCACTGCAGCCAATCTGTTTAGTAATGGACCCCACTGCAGCCAATCTGTTTAGTAATGGACCCCACTAGAGACAATCTGTTTAGTAATGGACCCCACTGCAGCCAATCTGTTTAGTAATGGACCCCCACTGGAGCCAATCTGTTTAGTAATGGATCCCACCTGTTTAGTAATGGACCCCACTGCAGCCAATCTGTTTAGTAATGGACCCCACTGCAGCCAATCTGTTTAGTAATGGATCCCACTGCAGCCAATCTGTTTAGTAATTGACCCCACTGCAGCCAATCTGTTTAGTAATGGACCCCACTGCAGCCAATCTGTTTAGTAATGGACCCCACTGGAGACAATCTGTTTAGTAATGGACCCCACTGCAGCCAATCTGTTTAGTAATGGACCCCACTGCAGCCAATCTGTTTAGTAATGGACCCCACTGCAGCCAATCTGTTTAGTAATGGACCCCACTAGAGACAATCTGTTTAGTAATGGACCCCACTGCAGCCAATCTGTTTAGTAATGGACCCCACTGCAGCCAATCTGTTTAGTAATGGACCCCACTGCAGCCAATCTGTTTAGTAATGGATCCCACTGCAGCCAATCTGTTTAGTAATGGACCCCACTGCAGCCAATCTGTTTAGTAATGGACCCCACTGCAGCCAATCTGTTTAGTAATGGACCCCACTGGAGACAATCTGTTTAGTAATGGACCCCACTGCAGCCAATCTGTTTAGTAATGGACCCCACTGCAGCTAATCTGTTTAGTAATGGACCCCACTGCAGACAATCTGTTTAGTAATGGACCCCACTGCAGCCAATCTGTTTAGTAATGGACCCCACTGCAGCCAATCTGTTTAGTAATGGACCCCACTGGAGACAATCTGTTTAGTAATGGACCCCACTGCAGCCAATCTGTTTAGTAATGGACCCCACTGCAGCCAATCTGTTTAGTAATGGACCCCACTGCAGCCAATCTGTTTAGTAATGGACCCCCACTGCAGCCAATCTGTTTAGTAATGGACCCCCACTGCAGCCAATCTGTTTAGTAATGGACCCCACTGCAGCCAATCTGTTTAGTAATGGACCCCACTGCAGCCAATCTGTTTAGTAATGGACCCCCACTGCAGCCAATCTGTTTAGTAATGGACCCCACTGCAGCCAATCTGTTTAGTAATGGACCCCACTGCAGCCAATCTGTTTAGTAATGGACCCCCACTGCAGCCAATCTGTTTAGTAATGGACCCCCACTGCAGCCAATCTGTTTAGTAATGGACCCCACTGCAGCCAATCTGTTTAGTAATGGACCCCACTGCAGCCAATCTGTTTAGTAATGGACCCCACTGCAGCCAATCTGTTTAGTAATGGACCCCACTGCAGCCAATCTGTTTAGTAATGGACCCCACTGCAGCCAATCTGTTTAGTAATGGACCCCACTGCAGCCAATCTGTTTAGTAATGGACCCCACTGCAGCCAATCTGTTTAGTAATGGACCCCACTGCAGCCAATCTGTTTAGTAATGGACCCCCACTGCAGCCAATCTGTTTAGTAATGGACCCCCACTGCAGCCAATCTGTTTCGTAATGACCCCCACTAGAGCCAATCTGTTTCGTAATGGACCCCACTGCAGCCAATCTGTTTAGTAATGGACCCCACTGCAGCCAATTTGTTTAGTAATGGACCCCACTGCAGCCAATCTGTTTAGTAATGGACCCCCACTGCAGCCAATCTGTTTAGTAATGACCCCCACTGCAGCCAATCTGTTTAGTAATGGACCCCACTGCAGCCAATCTGTTTAGTAATGGACCCCACTGCAGCCAATCTGTTTAGTAATGGACCCCACTGCAGCCAATCTGTTTAGTAATGACCCCCACTGCAGCCAATCTGTTTAGTAATGGACCCCACTGCAGCCAATCTGTTTAGTAATGGACCCCACTGCAGCCAATCTGTTTAGTAATGGACCCCACTGCAGCCAATCTGTTTAGTAATGACCCCACTGCAGCCAATCTGTTTAGTAATGGACCCCACTGGAGACAATCTGTTTAGTAATGGACCCCCACTGGAGCCAATCTGTTTAGTAATGGACCCCCACTGCAGCCAATCTGTTTAGTAATGGACCCCACTGCAGCCAATCTGTTTAGTAATGGACCCCACTGGAGACAATCTGTTTAGTAATGGACCCCACTGGAGACAATCTGTTTAGTAATGGACCCCCACTAGAGACAATCTGTTTAGTAATGGACCCCACTGGAGACAATCTGTTTAGTAATGGACCCCCACTGGAGACAATCTGTTTAGTAATGGACCCCACTGGAGACAATCTGTTTAGTAATGGACCCCCACTGGAGCCAATCTGTTTAGTAATGGACCCCACTGGAGCCAATCTGTTTAGTATCCAATGATCCAAGTGTTTTTTATCCTAATCTGTAAATTATATGCATATTCTACGATCTGGGCCAGAGAAAATGTCAGTTTACGTTGGTCACGTTATTAATAAAAAAATCGGACCCCTAGCGCTAAGAGGTTTTAACAACCTACCACCCCACTCCACTATTTAAATACCCTACCATCTACCATCTAACCCTTCACTCATCATATCCAAGATGGCGTAGCAGTGTAGACGTGTTTGTTTAGTCCTCTCGTGTACGTTTGTATTTTTCGTATTTCTTGTATATACTTTAATTTTTTTTTTCTATCTCTTTTCGATTTTTAATTCGATTATACCTTCTGGTAACCTACCTCACCCACTGTGATACGGAATCGCTATTATTATTATTTTTTTTACTTTGGAACACATTCAAGAACCCCCAGTAGCTAACCAGCTAATCAGCTACAAGCTATTTAGCCATTTTTAGCCGCTGCTAGCAGCTTTTACCTTCTGCACAGACACCAGCCCTGTTATTAGCCTGGATATCACTCACCAATTTACCAGCATCGGACTGTCTCTCGACAACAACGCCGGATTCCTGCCGTAATCCCTGAGCCACTACTTCTGATCCTCACAGCTAGCTTGCAGCTAGCGCAGCTAGCGCCACTGCCACGAAGCTAGCACCAGTTAGCAAACACAATTCTACAATCACAACCTCTCTTTCGCCATCGCCATCCGGCTTGGATTCTCTGTCGACACGACCACGTCTGGTCTGCAGACGAATACCCCATCCGCTGTGCCCTCAACCGGCCTCCGTCTGAGCAGACCCCCTCCGTCTGAGCAGACCACCCCCCGGGCTACTAACTTTAAACGCCGCGTGCTAGCTTAGTGGCGGCTTCCCTGCTCCATCTACGGCTGCCCCCTGGACACTATGATCACTTGGCTACATAGCTGATGCCTGCCGGACTGTCCATTAATTCACGGTACTCCATTCTGTTTATTTGTGTTTCATCTGTCGGCTCTGTGTTTTAACTCAGGCTCTGTGTGTAGTTAATCCGACCCTCTCTGCCTAGTCGTCGCCATTTTTACCTGCTGTTGCTGTGTTAGCTGACTAGCTGCTGTTATCTCACCTGTTGTTTTAGCTAGCTCTCCCAATCAAGACCTGCAATCACTTTATGCCTTACTGTATGTCTCTCTCAAATATCAATATGCCTTGTATACTGTTGTTCAGGCAAGTTATCATTGTTTTGGTTTGCAATGGACCCCGTAGTTCCACTCTCCGTACCTCTGATACCTCCTTTGTCCCACCTCCCACACATGCGGTGACCTCACCCATTGAGACCAGCATGTCCAGAGATACAACCTCTCTTATCATCACCCAGTGCCTGGGCTTGCCTCCGCTGTACCCGTGCCCCACCATACCCCTGTCTGCACATTATGCCCAGAATCTATTCTACCACGCCCATAAATCTGCTCCTTTTATTCCTTGTCCCCAACGCTCTAGGCGACCAGTTTTGATAGCCTTTAGCCGCACCCTCATCCTACTACTCCTCTGTTCCTCGGGTGATGTGGAGGTAAACCCAGGCCCTGCATGTCCCCAGGCACCCTCATTTGTTGACTTCTGTGATCGAAAAAGCCTTGGCCTCATGCATGTCAACATCAGAAGCCTCCTCCCTAAGTTTGTCTTACTCACCGCTTTAGCACACTCTGCCAACCCTGATGTCCTTGCCGTGTCTGAATCCTGGCTTAGGAAGGCCACCAAAAATTCTGAGATTTCCATACCCAACTATAACACTTTCCGTCAAGATAGAACTGCCAAAGGGAGAGGAGTTGCAATCTACTGCAGAGATAGCCTGCAAAGTTCTGTCATACTTTCCAGGTCTATGCCCAAACAGTTCGAACTTCTAATTTTTAAAATTAATCTCTCCAGAAATAAGTCTCTCACTGTTGCCGCCTGCTACCGACCCCCCTCAGCTCCCAGCTGTGCCCTGGACACCATCTGTGAATTGATCGCTCCCCATCTAGCTTCAGAGTTTGTTCTGTTAGGTGACCTAAACTGGGATATGCTTAACACCCCGGCAGTCCTACAATCTAAGCTAGATGCCCTCAATCTCACACAAATCATCAAGGAACCCACCAGGTACAACCCTAAATCCGTAAACATGGGCACCCTAATAGACATTATCCTGACCAACTTGCCCTCCAAATACACCTCTGCTGTCTTCAATCAAGATCTCAGCGATCACTGCCTCATTGCCTGTATCCGCTACGGGTCCGTGGTCAAACGACCACCCCTCATCACTGTCAAACGCTCCCTAAAACACTTCTGCGAGCAGGCCTTTCTAATCGACCTGGCCCGGGTACCCTGGAAGGATATTGACCTCATCCCGTCAGTTGAGGATGCCTGGTCATTCTTTAAAAGTTACTTCCTCACCATATTAGACAAGCATGCTCCGTTCAAAAAATGCAGAACTAAGAACAGATATAGCCCTTGGTTCACTCCAGACCTGACTGCCCTCGACCAGCACAAAAACATCCTGTGGCGAACTGCAATAGCATCGAAGAGCCCCCGCGATATGAAACTGTTCAGGGAAGTCAGGAACCAATACACGCAGTCAGTCAGGAAAGCAAAGGCCAGCTTTTTCAAGCAGAAATTTGCATCCTGTAGCTCTAACTCCAAAAGGTTCTGGGATACTGTAAAGTCCATGGAGAACAAGAGCACCTCCTCCCAGCTGCCCACTGCACTGAGGCTAGGTAACACGGTCACCACCGATAAATCCGTGATAATCGAAAACTTCAACAAGCATTTCTCAATGGCTGGCCATGCCTTCCTCCTGGCGACTCCAACCTTGGCCAACAGCCCCGCCCCCCCGCTGCTACTCGCCCAAGCCTCCCCAGCTTCTCCTTTACCCAAATCCAGATAGCAGATGTTCTGAAAGAGCTGGAAAACCTGGACCCATACAAATCAGCTGGGCTTGACAATCTGGACCCCCTATTTCTGAAACTGTCCGCCGCCATTGTCGCACCCCCTATTACCAGTCTGTTCAACCTCTCCTTCGTATCATCTGAGATCCCCAAGGATTGGAAAGCTGCCGCGGTCATCCCCCTCTTCAAAGGGGGAGACACCCTGGACCCAAACTGTTACAGACCTATATCCATTCTGCCCTGCCTATCTAAGGTCTTCGAAAGCCAAGTCAACAAACAGATCACTGACCATCTCGAATCCCACCGTACCTTCTCCGCTGTGCAATCCGGTTTCCGAGCCGGTCACGGGTGCACCTCAGCCACGCTCAAGGTACTAAACGATATCATAACCGCCATCGATAAAAGACAGTACTGTGCAGCCGTCTTCATCGACCTGGCCAAGGCTTTCGACTCTGTCAATCACCATATTCTTATCGGCAGACTCAGTAGCCTCGGTTTTTCTAATGACTGCCTTGCCTGGTTCACCAACTACTTTGCAGACAGAGTTCAGTGTGTCAAATTGGAGGGCATGTTGTCCGGTCCTCTGGCAGTCTCTATGGGGGTACTACAGGGTTCAATTCTTGGGCCGACTCTTTTCTCTGTATATATCAATGATGTTGCTCTTGCTGCGGGCGATTCCCTGATCCACCTCTACGCAGACGACACCATTCTGTATACTTCCGGCCCTTCCTTGGACACTGTGCTATCTAACCTCCAAACGAGCTTCAATGCCATACAACACTCCTTCCGTGGCCTCCAACTGCTCTTAAACGCTAGTAAAACCAAATGCATGCTTTTCAACCGTTCGCTGCCTGCACCCGCACGCCCGACTAGCATCACCACCCTGGACGGTTCCGACCTAGAATATGTGGACATCTATAAGTACCTAGGTGTCTGGCTAGACTGCAAACTCTCCTTCCAGACTCATATCAAACATCTCCAATCCAAAATCAAATCTAGAGTCGGCTTTCTATTTCGCAACAAAGCCTCCTTCACTCACGCCGCCAAACTTACCCTAGTAAAACTGACTATCCTACGGATCCTCGACTTCGGCGATGTCATCTACAAAATAGCTTCCAATACTCTACTCAGCAAACTGGATGCAGTCTATCACAGTGCCATCCGTTTTGTTACTAAAGCACCTTATACGACCCACCACTGCGACCTGTATGCCCTAGTCGGCTGGCCCTCGCTACATGTTCGTCGTCAGACCCACTGGCTCCAGGTCATCTACAAGGCTATGCTAGGTAAAGTGCCGCCTTATCTCAGTTCACTGGTCACGATGGCTACATCCACCCGTAGCACGCGCTCCAGCAGGTGTATCTCACTGATCATCCCTAAAGCCAAAACCTCATTTGGACGCCTTTCCTTCCAGTTCTCTGCTGCCTGCGACTGGAACGAATTGCAAAAATCTCTGAAGTTGGAGACTTTTATCTCCCTCAACAACTTTAAACATCTGCTATCCGAGCAGCTAACCGATCGCTGCAGCTGTACATAGTCCATCGGTATATAGCCCACCCAATTTACCTACCTCACCCCCCATACTGCTTTTATTTATTTACTTTTCTGCTCTTTTGCACACCAGTATCTCTACTTGCACATGATCATCTGATGATTTATCACTCCAGTGTTAATCTGCTAAATTGTAATTATTCGATTTATTGCCTACCTCCTCATGCCTTTTGCACACATTGTATATAGATTCTCTTTTTTTCTACCATGTTATTGACTTGTTTATTGTTTACTCCATGTGTAACTCTGTGTTGTTGTCTGTTCACACTGCTATGCTTTATCTTGGCCAGGTCGCAGTTGCAAATGAGAACTTGTTCTCAACTAGCCTACCTGGTTAAATAAAGGTGAAATAAAAAAATAAAAATAGTAATGGAGCCCACTGGAGACAATCTGTTTAGTAATGGACCCCACTGGAGACAATCTGTTTAGTAATGGACCCCACTGGAGACAATCTGTTTAGTAATGGACCCCACTGGAGACAATCTGTTTAGTAATGGACCCCACTGGAGACAATCTGTTTAGTAATGGACCCCACTGGAGACAATCTGTTTAGTAATGGACCCCACTGGAGACAATCTGTTTAGTAATGGACCCCACTGGAGACAATCTGTTTAGTAATGGACCCCACTGGAGACAATCTGTTTAGTAATGGACCCCACTGGAGACAATCTGTTTAGTAATGGACCCCACTGGAGACAATCTGTTTAGTAATGGACCCCACTGGAGACAATCTGTTTAGTAATGGACCCCACTGGAGACAATCTGTTTAGTAATGGACCCCACTGGAGACAATCTGTTTAGTAATGGACCCCACTGGAGACAATCTGTTTAGTAATGGACCCCACTGGAGACAATCTGTTTAGTAATGGACCCCACTGGAGACAATCTGTTTAGTAATGGACCCCACTGGAGACAATCTGTTTAGTAATGGACCCCACTGGAGACAATCTGTTTAGTAATGGACCCCACTGGAGACAATCTGTTTAGTAATGGACCCCACTGGAGACAATCTGTTTAGTAATGGACCCCACTGGAGACAATCTGTTTAGTAATGGACCCCACTGGAGACAATCTGTTTAGTAATGGAGCCCACTGGAGACAATCTGTTTAGTAATGGACCCCACTGGAGACAATCTGTTTAGTAATGGACCCCACTGGAGACAATCTGTTTAGTAATGGACCCCACTGGAGACAATCTGTTTAGTAATGGACCCCACTGGAGACAATCTGTTTAGTAATGGACCCCACTGGAGACAATCTGTTTAGTAATGGACCCCACTGGAGACAATCTGTTTAGTAATGGACCCCACTGGAGACAATCTGTTTAGTAATGGACCCCACTGGAGACAATCTGTTTAGTAATGGACCCAACTGGAGACAATCTGTTTAGTAATGGACCCCACTGGAGACAATCTGTTTAGTAATGGACCCCACTGGAGACAATCTGTTTAGTAATGGAGCCCACTGGAGACAATCTGTTTAGTAATGGACCCCACTGGAGACAATCTGTTTAGTAATGGACCCCACTGGAGACAATCTGTTTAGTAATGGACCCCACTGGAGACAATCTGTTTAGTAATGGACCCCATTGTTCCGTATTGATAATTATTATAATAATTATCTAACCCTCTATCTATCTGTCTCTGTGTCTAGGTGGTGTATCTATCTAATCCTCTATCTGTCTGTCTGTCTCTGTGTCTAGGTTCTGTATCCGTCTAACCCTCTATCTATCTGTCTGTCTGTCTCTGTGTCTAGGTTCTGTATCCGTCTAACCCTCTATCTATCTGTCTGTCTGTCTCTGTGTCTAGGTTCTGTATCTGTCTAACCCTCTATCTATCTGTCTGTCTGTCTCTGTGTCTAGGTTCTGTATCTGTCTAACCCTCTATCTATCTGTCTGTCTGTCTCTGTGTCTAGGTGGTGTATCTGTCTAACCCTCTATCTATCTGTCTGTCTGTCTCTGTGTCTAGGTTCTGTATCTGTCTAACCCTCTATCTATCTATCTGTCTGTCTGTCTCTGTGTCTAGGTTCTGTATCTGTCTAACCCTCTATCTATCTATCTGTCTGTCTGTCTCTGTGTCTAGGTTCTGTATCTGTCTAACCCTCTATCTGTCTGTCTCTGTGTCTAGGTGGTGTATGTGCCCCAGGCCAGAGAGAGGTTCACAGCCCCCTCCTTTATGTACCGGGAGCGTTTCAGTCGCTTCCAGCCCACCTACCCCTACCTGACCCACGACATCCACCTTCCCCCCAGCATCTCCCTGTCTGACGGAGAGGAGCCCCCGCCCTACCAGGGCCACTGTACCTTACAGCTGAGGGACCCAGAGCAGCAGCTGGAGTTGAACAGAGAGTCGGTCAGGGCCCCCCCCAACAGAACCATCTTCCACAGTGATGTGATAGACAGTGGAGGGAGGGGAGGAGGGCCGAGACCACCCAGCAGCAACTCTGGTATCAGCGTAGCCAATAGCAGCAGCCACGGACGCATGGAACGCCCGCCTCCGGCATATTGCGAGGTGATTGGTCAGCACTACCCTGGCTTTTTTCACCACCCGCACAGCAATAACCCACTCGGGACCTGGACCGGGGGCGTGACCAGCCAGCAGGGCCAATCAGAAAGCACAATACCTGCCAAGGCCAGGAAAGGGGAGGAGCTGAGGTGAGATGGAGGAGGGACTACGCTGTCTGAGACTCCTCCCCCCTGTAAAGAGGTGTGGCCAATCTCTCTATGGACCGACACTCCCAGGATGGACAACAAAACATAACATTATCCACCTGCTACAACTAAACACAACATTACCAACCTGCTACAACTAAACATAACATTATCCACCTGCTACAACACAACATTATCAACCTGCTACAACTAAACACAACATTATCAACCTGCTACAACTAAACACAACATTACCAACCTGCTACAACTAAACACAACATTACCAACCTGTTACAACTAAACACAACATTATCAACCTGTTACAACTAAACACAACATTATCCACCTGCTACAACTAAACACAACATTATCAACCTGCTACAACTAAACACAACATTATCCACCTGCTACAACTAAACACAACATTATCAACCTGCTATAACTAAACACAACATTATCAACCTGCTACAACTAAACACAACATTATCAACCTGCTACAACTAAACACAACATTACCAACCTGCTACAACTAAACACAACATTATCTACCAGCTACAACTAAACACAACATTACCAACCTGCTACAACTAAACACAACATTATCAACCTGCTACAACTAAACACAACATTACCAACCTGCTACAACTAAACACAACATTATCAACCTGTTACAACTAAACACAACATTATCAACCTGTTACAACTAAACACAACATTATCAACCTGCTACAACTAAACACAACATTACCAACCTGCTACAACACAACATAACATTACCAACCTGCTATAACTAAACACAACATTATCAACCTGCTACAACTAAACACAACATTATCCACCTGTTACAACTAAACACAACATTATCCACCTGATACAACACAACATTATCAACCTGCTACAACTAAACACAACATTATCAACCTGCTACAACTAAACACAACATTATCAACCTGCTACAACTAAACACAACATTACCAACCTGCTACAACTATACACAACATTATCAACCTGCTACAACTAAACACAACATTATCCACCTGCTACAACACAACATTATCAACCTGCTACAACTAAACACAACATTATCCACCTACTACAACACAACATTATCAACCTGCTACAACTAAACACAACATTATCCACCTGCTACAACACAACATTATCAACCTGCTACAACTAAACACAACATTATCAACCTGCTACAACTAAACACAACATTATCAACCTGTTACAACTAAACACAACATTATCAACCTGCTACAACTAAACACAACATTATCCACCTGTTACAACACAACATTACCAACCTGCTACAACTAAACACAACATTATCAACCTGTTACAACTAAACACAACATTACCAACCTGCTACAACTAAACACAACATTATCAACCTGCTACAACTAAACACAACATTATCAACCTGCTACAACTAAACACAACATTATCCACCTGCTACAACTAAACACAACATTATCCACCTGCTACAACTAAACACAACATTACCAACCTGCTACAACTAAACACAACATTATCAACCTGCTACAACTAAACACAACATTATCAACCTGCTACAACATTATCAACCTGTTACAACTAAACACAACATTATCAACCTGTTACAACACAACATTACCAACCTGTTACAACTAAACACAACATTACCAACCTGCTACAACTAAACACAACATTACCAACCTCCTACAACTAAACACAACATTACCAACCTGCTACAACTAAACACAACATTATCCACCTGCTATGACTAAACACAACATTATCCACCTGCTACAACTAAACACAACATTACCAACCTGCTACAACTAAACACAACATTATCAACCTGCTACAACACAACATTATCAACCTGCTACAACTAAACACAACATTATCAACCTGCTACAACTAAACACAACATTATCCACCTGCTACAACTAAACACAACATTACCAACCTGCTACAACTAAACACAACATTATCAACCTGCTACAACTAAACACAACATTATCCACCTGTTACAACTAAACACAACATTATCCACCTGCTACAACACAACATTATCCACCTGCTACAACTAAACACAACATTATCCACCTGCTACAACTAAACACAACATTATCAACCTGCTACAACTAAACACAACATTATCAACCTGCTACAACTAAACACAACATTACCAACCTGCTACAACTAAACACAACATTATCAACCTGCTACAACTAAACACAACATTACCAACCTGCTACAACTAAACACAACATTACCAACCTGCTACAACACAACATTATCAACCTGCTACAACTAAACACAACATTACCAACCTGCTACAACTAAACACAGCATTATCAACCTGCTACAACTAAACACAACATTATCCACCTGCTGCAACTATACACAACATTATCAACCTGCTACAACTGCACACAACATTACCAACCTGCTACAACTAAACACAACATTATCAACCTGCTACAACATTATCAACCTGCTACAACTAAACACAACATTATCCACCTGTTACAACACAACATTACCAACCTGCTACAACTAAACACAACATTATCAACCTGCTACAACTAAACACAACATTATCAACCTGCTACAACTAAACACAACATTATCAACCTGCTACAACATTATCAACCTGCTACAACTAAACACAACATTATCCACCTGCTACAACTAAACACAACATTATCCACCTGCTACAACTAAACACAACATTATCCACCTGCTACAACTAAACACAACATTATCAACCTGCTACAACTAAACACAACATTATCAACCTGCTACAACTAAACACAACATTATCAACCTGCTACAACTAAACACAACATTATCAACCTGCTACAACTAAACACAACATTATCCACCTGCTACAACACAACATTATCAACCTGTTACAACTAAACACAACATTATCAACCTGTTACAACTAAACACAACATTATCAACCTGCTACAACTAAACACAACATTATCAACCTGCTACAACTAAACACAACATTATCAACCTGCTACAACTAAACACAACATTACCAAGCTGCTACAACTAAACACAACATTATCCACCTGCTACAACTAAACACAACATTATCCACCTGTTACAACTAAACACAACATTACCAACCTGTTACAACTAAAGACAACATTACCAACCTGCTACAACTAAACACAACATTACCAACCTGCTACAACTAAACACAACATTATCAACCTGCTACAACTAAACACAACATTACCAACCTGCTACAACTATACACAACATTATCAACCTGTTACAACTAAACACAACATTACCAACCTGTTACAACTAAAGACAACATTACCAACCTGCTACAACTAAACACAACATTACCAACCTGCTACAACTAAACACAACATTACCAACCTGTTACAACTAAAGACAACATTACCAACCTGCTACAACTAAACACAACATTACCAACCTGCTACAACTAAACACAACATTATCAACCTGTTACAACTAAACACAACATTATCAACCTGCTACAACTAAACACAACATTATCAACCTGCTACAACTAAACACAACATTATCAACCTGCTACAACTAAACACAACATTATCAACCTGCTACAACTAAACACAACATTATCAACCTGCTACAACTAAACACAACATTATCAACCTGTTACAACTAAACACAACATTATCCACCTGCTACAACACAACATTACCAACCTGCTACAACTAAACACAACATTATCAACCTGCTACAACTAAACACAACATTACCAACCTGCTACAACTAAACACAACATTATCAACCTGTTACAACTAAACACAACATTACCAACCTGTTACAACTAAAGACAACATTACCAACCTGCTACAACTAAACACAACATTACCAACCTGCTACAACTAAACACAACATTACCAACCTGCTACAACTAAACACAACATTATCAACCTGCTACAACTAAACACAACATTACCAACCTGCTACAACTAAACACAACATTATCAACCTGCTACAACTAAACACAACATTATCAACCTGCTACAACTAAACACAACATTACCAACCTGCTACAACTAAACACAACATTATCCACCTGCTACAACACAACATTATCAACCTGTTACAACTAAACACAACATTATCAACCTGCTACAACTAAACACAACATTATCAACCTGCTACAACTAAACACAACATTACCAACCTGTTACAACTAAACACAACATTACCAACCTGCTACAACACAACATTACCAACCTGCTACAACTAAACACAACATTATCAACCTGCTACAACTAAACACAACATTACCAACCTGTTACAACTACACACAACACAGAGAGGAACCAAGCATGAATACATTTATTTTTTCATTAATTAAAAGTCTGTACCGACCCCGAGCTGGACTGAGGGGTTTTATACAGACCAGGGTCAGTACCAACCCCGAGCTGGACTGAGGGGTTTTATACAGACCAGGGTCAGTACCGACCCCGAGCTGGACTGAGGGGTTTTATACAGACCAGGGTCAGTACCGACCCCGAGCTGGACTGAGGGGTTTTATACAGACCAGGGTCAGTACCGACCCCGAGCTGGACTGAGGGGTTTTATACATACCAGGGTCTGTACCGACCCCGAGCTGGACTGAGGGGTTTTATACAGACCAGGGTCTGTACCGACCCCGAGCTGGACTGAGGGGTTTTATACAGACCAGGGTCAGTACCGACCCCGAGCTGGACTGAGGGGTTTTATACAGACCAGGGTCAGTACCGACCCCGAGCTGGACTGAGGGGTTTTATACAGACCAGGGTCAGTACCGACCCCGAGCTGGACTGAGGGGTTTTATACAGACCAGGGTCAGTACCGACCCCGAGCTGGACTGAGGGGTTTTATACAGACCAGGGTCAGTACCGACCCCGAGCTGGACTGAGGGGTTTTATACAGACCAGGGTCAGTACCGACCCGAGCTGGACTGAGGGGTTTTATACAGACCAGGGTCTGTACCGACCCCGAGCTGGACTGAGGGGTTTTATACAGACCAGGGTCTGTACCGACCCCGAGCTGGACTGAGGGGTTTTATACAGACCAGGGTCTGTACCGACCCGAGCTGGACTGAGGGGTTTTATACAGACTAGTCTGTACCGACCCGAGCTGGACTGAGGGGTTTTATACAGACCAGGGTCTGGACTGAGGGGTTTTATACAGACCAGGGTCTGGACTGAGGGGTTTTATACAGACCAGGGTCTGGACTGAGGGGTTTTATGCAGACCAGGGTCTGTACTGAGGGGTCAGGGTACCGACCAAGATGGAGGAGGAGTTTTATACAGACCAGGGTCTGTGTTCGACCAAGATGGAGGAGGAGTTTTATACAGACCAGGGTCTGTGTTCGACCAAGATGGAGGAGGAGTTTTATACAGACCAGGGTCTGTGTTCAACCAAGATGGAGGAGGAACGACTCAAACATCCAAACCTTAGTGCCAAGGTCACCGTGGAAAGGAACTGACTTGTCTAAGTAACTGACATTAAAAAAATAAGCGTTATATGAAGTTGTGTTGTCTACTTGTTGAAGCGTAAAGAGAGAAACACGAGATGTGATAATGTGTGTTGTTGTCCTTTCAGGAGTGGATTGATTGGTTGGTTGAACTCTGGCTCCAAAGGTAAGGGAGGAGCAGAATGGTAGGGCCAGGCCTCTTTCTATTGGAGCACCAACAGCCTAGTATCTATTAGTCCCACTACCACACAGTAACCAGCTACCCTGTAGAACCCAGCCTAGTATCTATTAGTCCCACTACCACACAGTAACCAACTACCCTGTAGAACCCAGCCTAGTATCTATCAGTCCCACTACCACACAGTAACCAGCTACCCTGTAGAACCCAGCCTAGTATCTATCAGTCCCACTACCACACAGTAACCAGCTACCCTGTAGAACCCAGCCTAGTATCTATCAGTCCCACTACCACACAGTAACCAGCTACCCTGTAGAACCCAGCCTAGTATCTATCAGTCCCACTACCACACAGTAACCAGCTACCCTGTAGAACCCAGCCTAGTATCTATTAGTCCCACTACCACACAGTAACCAGCTACCCTGTAGAACCCAGCCTAGTATCTATCAGTCCCACTACCACACAGTAACCAGCTACCCTGTAGAACCCAGCCTAGTATCTATCAGTCCCACTACCACACAGTAACCAACTACCCTGTAGAACCCAGCCTAGTATCTATCAGTCCCACTACCACACAGTAACCAACTACCCTGTAGAACCCAGCCTAGTATCTATCAGTCCCACTACCACACAGTAACCAGCTACCCTGTAGAACCCAGCCTAGTATCTATCAGTCCCACTACCACACAGTAACCAACTACCTTGTAGAACCCAGCCTAGTATCTATCAGTCCCACTACCACACAGTAACCAGCTACCCTGTAGAACCCAGCCTAGTATCTATCAGTCCCACTACCACACAGTAACCACCTACCCTGTAGAACCCAGCCTAGTATCTATTAGTCCCACTACCACACAGTAACCACCTACCCTGTAGAACCCAGCCTAGTATCTATTAGTCCCACTACCACACAGTAACCAACTACCCTGTAGAACCCAGCATCTATCAGTCCCACTACCACACAGTAACCAACTACCCTGTAGAACCCAGCCTAGTATCTATCAGTCCCACTACCACACAGTAACCAACTACCCTGTAGAACCCAGCCTAGTATCTATCAGTCCCACTACCACACAGTAACCAACTACCCTGTAGAACCCAGCCTAGTATCTATCAGTCCCACTACCACACAGTAACCAACTACCCTGTAGAACCCAGCCTAGTATCTATCAGTCCCACTACCACACAGTAACCAGCTACCCTGTAGAACCCAGCCTAGTATCTATCAGTCCCACTACCACACAGTAACCAGCTACCCTGTAGAACCCAGCCTAGTATCTATCAGTCCCACTACCACACAGTAACCAGCTACCCTGTAGAACCCAGCCTAGTATCTATCAGTCCCACTACCACACAGTAACCAACTACCCTGTAGAACCCAGCCTAGTATCTATTAGTCCCACTACCACACGGTAACCAGCTACCCTGTAGAACCCAGCCTAGTATCTATCAGTCCCACTACCACACAGTAACCAACTACCTTGTAGAACCCAGCCTAGTATCTATCAGTCCCACTACCACACAGTAACCAGCTACCCTGTAGAACCCAGCCTAGTATCTATCAGTCCCACTACCACACAGTAACCAACTACCCTGTAGAACCCAGCCTAGTATCTATTAGTCCCACTACCACACAGTAACCAGCTACCCTGTAGAACCCAGCCTAGTATCTATCAGTCCCACTACCACACAGTAACCAACTACCCTGTAGAACCCAGCCTAGTGTCTATCAGTCCCACTACCACACAGTAACCAACTACCCTGTAGAACCCAGCCTAGTATCTATCAGTCCCACTACCACACAGTAACCAACTACCCTGTAGAACCCAGCCTAGTATCTATCAGTCCCACTACCACACAGTAACCAACTACCCTGTAGAACCCAGCCTAGTATCTATCAGTCCCACTACCACACAGTAACCAGCTACCCTGTAGAACCCAGCCTAGTATCTATTAGTCCCACTGCCACACAGTAACCAGCTACCCTGTAGAACCCAGCCTAGTATCTATCAGTCCCACTACCACACAGTAACCAACTACCCTGTAGAACCCAGCCTAGTATCTATCAGTCCCACTACCACACAGTAACCAGCTACCCTGTAGAACCCAGCCTAGTATCTATCAGTCCCACTACCACACAGTAACCACCTACCCTGTAGAACCCAGCCTAGTATCTATTAGTCCCACTACCACACAGTAACCAGCTACCCTGTAGAACCCAGCCTAGTATCTATTAGTCCCACTACCACACAGTAACCACCTACCCTGTAGAACCCAGCCTAGTATCTATTAGTCCCACTACCACACAGTAACCAACTACCCTGTAGAACCCAGCATCTATCAGTCCCACTACCACACAGTAACCAACTACCCTGTAGAACCCAGCCTAGTGTCTATCAGTCCCACTACCACACAGTAACCAACTACCCTGTAGAACCCAGCCTAGTATCTATCAGTCCCACTACCACACAGTAACCAACTACCCTGTAGAACCCAGCCTAGTATCTATCAGTCCCACTACCACACGGTAACCAGCTACCCTGTAGAACCCAGCCTAGTATCTATCAGTCCCACTACCACACAGTAACCAGCTACCCTGTAGAACCCAGCCTAGTATCTATCAGTCCCACTACCACACAGTAACCAACTACCCTGTAGAACCCAGCCTAGTGTCTATCAGTCCCACTACCACACAGTAACCAACTACCCTGTAGAACCCAGCCTAGTATCTATCAGTCCCACTACCACACAGTAACCAACTACCCTGTAGAACCCAGCCTAGTATCTATCAGTCCCACTACCACACAGTAACCAACTACCCTGTAGAACCCAGCCTAGTATCTATCAGTCCCACTACCACACAGTAACCAGCTACCCTGTAGAACCCAGCCTAGTATCTATTAGTCCCACTGCCACACAGTAACCAGCTACCCTGTAGAACCCAGCCTAGTATCTATCAGTCCCACTACCACACAGTAACCAGCTACCCTGTAGAACCCAGCATCTATCAGTCCCACTACCAGTGTAGCACATGGTGTAGCACATCAGCCCAGGCTGACACTGAGATAATAATAACACCAAGATGCTACACTGTTGTGTAAGGAAGCGGAGCCTGTCAACCACACTGACCAGAGATAATATTAACACCAAGATGCTACACTGTTGTGTAAGGAAGCGGAGCCTGTCAACCACACTGACCAGAGATAATATTAACACCAATATGCTACACTGTTGTGTAAGGAAGCAGAGCCTGTCAACCAGGAAAGGATATGGTCAAAGATTTTAGTTTGGTGCATTCTTATCTCAAGTCAGAGTTTTGGTTTAAGTCTTACAGAGGCCATTTTTAATGGAGTTATTGCGAAATGTAGAATCGCTCTCAGTAGAGGCATTGACAACTGTAGAGTATTTGAACAGAATGAGGATTTGAGAAGTGATACTTTATTTGAAAGCGTTTTAATAAATAGAAACCAGCCAGAGCAAAGTGGTCATTCATTCCTGTGGAGGACAGTGATGTTATGAAAAGTGTTAACCAGGTGATGTTATGAAAGGTGATAACCAGGTGATGATATGAAAGGTGATGATATGAAAGGTGATAACCAGGTGATGTTATGAAAGGTGATAACCAGGTGATGTTATGAAAGGTGATAACCAGGTGATGATATGAAAGGTGATAACCAGGTGATGTTATGAAAGGTGATAACCAGGTGATGTTTTGAAAGGTGATAACCAGGTGATGTTATGAAAGGTGATAACCAGGTGATGTTATGAAAGGTGATAACCAGGTGATGATATGAAAGGTGATAACCAGGTGATGTTATGAAAGGTGATAACCAGGTGATGATATGAAAGGTGATAACCAGGTGATGTTTTGAAAGGTGATAACCAGGTGATGATATGAAAGGTGATGTTATGGAAGGTGATAACCAGGTGATGTTATGAAAGGTGATAACCAGGTGATGTTATGAAAGGTGATAACCAGGTGATGTTATGAAAGGTGATAACCAGGTGATGTTATGAAAGGTGATAACCAGGTGATGATATGAAAGGTGATGATATGAAAGGTGTTAACCAGGTGATGATATGAAAGGTGTTAACCAGGTGATGATATGAAAGGTGATAACCAGGTGATGATATGAAATGTGATAACCAGGTGATGATATGAAATGTGATAACCAGGTGATGATATGAAAGGTGATAACCAGGTGATGATATGAAAGGTGATAACCAGGTGATATTATAAAAGGTGATAACCAGGTGATGATATGAAAGGTGATAACCAGGTGATGTTATGAAAGGTGATAACCAGGTGATGATATGAAAGGTGATAACCAGGTGATGTTATGAAAGGTGTTAACCAGGTGATGTTATGAAAGGTGTTAACCAGGTGATGTTATGAAAGGTGATAACCAGGTGATGATATGAAAGGTGTTAACCAGGTGATGTTATGAAAGGTGATAACCAGGTGATGTTATGAAAGGTGTTAACCAGGTGATGTTATGAAAGGTGTTAACCAGGTGATGTTATGAAAGGTGATAACCAGGTGATGATATGAAAGGTGTTAACCAGGTGATGTTATGAAAGGTGTTAACCAGGTGATGTTATGAAAGGTGATAACCAGGTGATGTTATGAAAGGTGATAACCAGGTGATGTTATGAAAGGTGATAACCAGGTGATGATATGAAAGGTGTTAACCAGGTGATGTTATGAAAGGTGTTAACCAGGTGATGATATGAAAGGTGTTAACCAGGTGATGATATGAAAGGTGTTAACCAGGTGATGTTATGAAAGGTGATAACCAGGTGATGTTATGGAAAGTGATAACCAGGTGAAAGTACACTGAGTGGATGATACCGCTCAACAAACTGTCATTTTCTGTTATTATGTGAATGTGGCACACAGTATAGTGGAACACAAGTCATGTTAACTGCTTTCATTATTTCTGTACTAAGACTCCACTGTACGATAACCGTTGAGCATGTCCATTCTAAATTACAGGTCATGTTCATAACAAAACCATTTTCAAAAGCACCAGATAAGTGGCAGACGTTGTTTTCAGAGATGATCTATTCATTGTATTTCTTGTTCAAGCCACAGACTGTAGACTTTCTACGTTGCACTAGCTTGAAGAACTAACGTTGGGCTGTGCACTGATCTCCTGCAGTCCTTTTCCCAGTCGACAGAGTCTGTCACGCTGACACACAGTAGCTGTTTGTAATGTTGAATCCTGTCTGACCAGACAGTAGCTGTTTGTCATGTTGAATCCTGTCTGAAATGTTGAATCCTGTCTGGACAGACAGACAGTAGCTGTTTGTAATGTTGAATCCTGTCTGAACAGACAGACAGTAGCTGTTTGTAATGTTGAATCCTGTCTGAACAGACAGACAGTAGCTGTTTGTAATGTTGAATCCTGTCTGAACAGTTAGACAGACAGAAGCTGTTTGTAATGTTGAATCCTGTCTGAACAGACAGACAGTCACCAGACAGTAGCTGTTTTTAATGTTGAATCCTGTCTGAACAGTTAGACAGACAGAAGCTGTTTGTAATGTTGAATCCTGTCTGAACAGTTAGACAGACAGTAGCTGTTTGTAATGTTGAATCCTGTCTGAACAGTTAGACAGACAGTAGCTGTTTGTAATGTTGAATCCTGTCTGAACAGACAGACAGACAGTAGCTGTTTGCAATGTTGAATCCTATCTGAACAGACAGACAGTCACCAGACAGTAGCTGTTTGTAATGTTGAATCCTGTCTGAACAGTTAGACAGACAGTAGCTGTTTGTAATGTTGAATCCTGTCTGAACAGACAGACAGACAGTAGCTGTTTGTAATGTTGAATCCTATCTGAACAGACAGACAGACAGTAGCTGTTTTTAATGTTGAATCCTGTCTGAACAGACAGACAGAAGCTGTTTGTAATGTTGAATCCTATATCCTATAAATATATATATATACCTGTATAGTCACAAATATATATATACAGTATATCACAAAAGTGAGTACACCCCTCACATTTTTGTAAATATTTGAGTATATCTTTTCATGTGACAACACTGAAGAAATGACACTTTGCTACAATGTAAAGTAGTGGAGAGTTCTTTGCTACAGTTCATTGGGGGAACCATGAATGCCAACATGTACTGTGACATACTGAAGCAGAGCATGATCCCCTCCCTTCGGAGACTGGGCCGCAGGGCAGTATTCCAACATGATAACGACCCCAAACACACCTCCAAGATGACCACTGCCTTGCTAAAGAAGCTGAGAGAAAGGTGATGGACTGGCCAAGCATGTCTCCAGACCTAAACCCTATTGAGCATCTGTGGGGCATCCTCAAACGGAAGGTGGAGGAGTGCAAGGTCTCTAACATCCACCAGCTCTGTGATGTCGTCATGGAGGAGTGGAAGAGGACTCCAGTGGCAACCTGTGAAGCTCTGGTGAACTCCATGCCCAAGAGGGTTAAGGCAGTGCTGGAAAATGATGGTGGCCACAAAATATTGACACTTTGGGCCCAATTTGGACATTTTCACTTAGGGGTGTACTCACTTTTGTTGCCAGCGGTTTAGACATTAATGGCTGTGTGTTGAGTTATTTTGAGGGGACAGCAAATTTACACTGTTATACAAGCTGTACACTCACTACTTTACATTGTAGCAAAGTGTCATTTCTTCAGTGTTGTCACATGAAAATATATACTCAAATATTTACAAAAATGTGAGGGGTGTACTCACTTTTGTGATATACTGTATATACCTGTATATAGTCACAAATATACAAATATATATGTATATATATACACGAATAGAGGTAAAACTAGTTTGCCTCTGTGTTGTTGCTCTTGTGATGTACTAGGTTTCAGGCCTAAGGTCTGTTATCACAATACTTTTACAGAAAATGGCAAATGTAAAAATGTTGCTCCAAACACTGTTGTAGTCCAAGATGTGACGCTTCGATTTATATGACGTGGTCAAACTGCAGATTAATACGACTTTAAAAGTCAACCACTAATGTGTCTGGAAGTGATTTTCATAATGCAACTTTAAAATACTGTAATGAGAAAATATGAACCTTGGTTTGCAGCAGCAGCAGTCAAGGTTGCACCTGTTTCCTCAGTAAATGTCTCCAGGTGTGTAAATACGTACATGGTTATTCCTTACCTCAGCCACTACTTCAGTATATCCCACACTCTGCATGAACTATATCAAATCAAATGTTATTGGTCACATGCTTGGTAAACAACAGCTGTAGACTAACAGTGAAATGCTTCCTGACGGGTCCTTTTCCAACAACGCAGAGAGAAGGAACATAGAGAATTAATAACATGAGCAATAATTACACACGGAGTCAATGATAACATGGATACTATATATACTGGGGTACCAGTACTGAGTCAATGGGCAGGGGTACCAGGTAATAACATGGCTATATATACTGGGGTACCAGTACTGAGTCAATGGGCAGGGGTACCAGGTAATAACATGGCTATATACACTGGGTACCAGTACTGAGTGAATGTGCAGGGGTACGAGGTAATAACATGGCTATATACACCGCCCTCACCACCTGGGGGCGGCCTGTCAGGAAGTCCAGGATCCAGCTGCAGAGGGAGGTGTTCAGTCACAGGGTCCTGAGCTTAGTAATGAGCTTGGAGGGCACTATGGTGTTGAATGCTGAGTTACAGTCAATGAACAACATTCTCTCGTAGGGGTTCCTCTTGTCCAGGTGGAAAAGGGCAGTGTGGACAGCAATAGAGATTGCATCCTATGTGGATCTGTTGGGGCGGTATGCAAATTGGAGTGCGTCCGGGGTGTCTGGGATGATGGTGTGGATGTGAGCCATGACCAGCCTTTCAGAGCATTTTATGGCTACAGATGTGAGTGCTACAGGGCGAAAGTCATTTAGACAGGTTACCTTGGCGTTCTTGGGCACAGGTACTATGGTGGTCTGCTTGAAACGTATGTATTACAGACTGGGTCAGGGAGAGGTCGAAAATGTCAGTGAAGACACTTGCCAGATGTTAGCGCGGCCTTGTGAATGTTAACCTGTTCAAAGATCTTACTCACATTGGCTATGGTGAGCAAGATCACACAGTCGTTCGGAACAGCTGGTGCTCTCATGTATGGTTCAGTGTTGCTTTCCTCGATGCGGATTTAGCTCGTATGGTAGGCTCGCGTCACTGGGCAGCTCTCAGCTCTGTTTCCCTCTGTAATCTGTGATAGTTTGTAAGCCCTGCCACATCCGACGAGCGTCAGAGCCGGCATGGTATACTTCGATCTTCGTCCTGTATTGACGTCTTGACGGCTCGTTGGAGGTCGTAGCAGGATTTCTAATAAGCGTCTGGGATTAGTGTCTCTCTCCTTGAAAGCGACAGCTTTAGCCTTTATCAAGGCTGCTGGTAATCAGTTGTTGGGCTTTCAATTCCATACATGATTTTGGAGTGAACCGTTCCATAGTTACGTACTCAGCACATGGAATGAAGACAGGAAACTGAACGATGTTTAGAAGCTCAATATTCTGCTTTATTGCAAATTGTGATCATACCAGACATTATTTTAAATGACACTAACAGTCCAATAACTGGTACCCAACACCCCTCTGTTCAGACTGTGGGTTTTCATTTTATTGCATTTTGGCTTTATATTTCTGTAATATCCACGGAGCAACTTAAAAGGATACTTCTGGATTTTGGCTATGAGTTCATCTGACTCTGTGGAAGTAGATAAAAGGGCCTCATTGCCAACATCCAGAAGTATCCCTTTAAGGAACCAATCAACCCGACTTCTCTAATCACACTTCCTATTATAGGCACAATTCTCAGTTGATTAGACATTAGGAACACAAAAATAATACACAATATATTAAACTTTGGGTATTGGATTAAAAAAAGACATTAGAAAACGTGATTGAAAGACACACAAGCAGGTACAGCCTCAATGAGGCTTTGATGGACGATGTTGAATTAAACAAGAAGTTTATTGTTTCATACCCAGAATTCATAATGCTCCTCAGTGTATTCTAATAGAACTGAGAAATGCCTCCTCCTTATAGCAGGTATAATGGTACTAACTGGGGCAGTCAGGATGGCAGAAGGACAGTGTCTGGGACTCATTCGTCTCTCAACAGGTTCATAATACGTGCCCTTAATTCTGTCTTTGACCCCAACCACATTGAAGACACCAAACGTGTGTTTATTCACAACCACTTGTAAACAAGACTAATCTAGTTTCTTTCGGTAAGACACTTTGTCTTTGGTTTCCTGTAGTTTATCAGAGAATATGTCTTTAGTCTCCTCCATCTTTCCAGAGAGACGTTCTTTCGTCTCCTCCATCTTTCCAGAGAAACGTTCTTTCGTCTCCTCCATCTTTCCAGAGAGACGTTCTTTCGTCTCCTCCATCTTTCCAGAGAACAGTTCCTTAGTCTCCTCCATCTTTCCAGAGAGACGTTCTTTCGTCTCCCCCATCTTTCCAGAGAAACGTTCTTTCGTCTCCTCCATCTTTTCGGAAATACCAGACAATCGTTCTTTAGTATCTTCCATTTTCCCCGAGAGTAGTTCTTTAGTTTCCTCCATTTTTTCAGAGAACAGTTCCTTAGTCTCCTCCATTTTCTCTGTGAGTTTCTCCCTGGTCTCTTCCATCCGGTCCTGCAGGTAGTCTTTGACGGGCGGCGGGGTAGAGAAGTAGCCGTGTTTACGGAGGTACTGCACTGAGAAGGACGTCCCACCCAGAGTCACCGTGTATCTGGCAGGTGTTGCAATCTGAAGGAAATCAGGATAAAGAAAGGCATTAAGTTCAGTAGAACAAGTGAATTGAAGCTGAAGTTGCAATCTGAGTATTTCTGCTCCCTGGACAGGGCGTCGTATGTACATATCCTTTTACCTTGTACAAGTCATAGTCCGTGAGTATTCGTACCTTGTACAAGTCATAGTCCGTGAGTATTCGTACCTTGTACAAGTCATAGTCCGTGAGTATTCTTAGCTTGTACAAGTCATAGTCCGTGAGTATTCTTAGCTTGTACAAGTCATAGTCCGTGAGTATTCTTAGCTTGTACAAGTCATAGTCCGTGAGTATTCTTAGCTTGTACAAGTCATAGTCCGTGAGTATTCTTAGCTTGTACAAGTCATAGTCCGTGAGTATTCGTACCTTGTACAAGTCATAGTCCGTGAGTATTCGTACCTTGTACAAGTCATAGTCCGTGAGTATTCTTACCTTGTATAAGTCAGTCCGTGAGTATTCTTACCTTGTACAAGTCATAGTCCGTGAGTATTCTTACCTTGTACAAGTCATAGTCCGTGAGTATTCTTACCTTGTACAAGTCATAGTCCGTGAGTATTCTTACCTTGTACAAGTCATAGTCCGTGAGTATTCATACCTTGTACAAGTCATAGTCCGTGAGTATTCTTACCTTGTACAAGTCATAGTCCGTGAGTATTCTTAGCTTGTACAAGTCAGTCCGTGAGGATTCGTACCTTGTACAAGTCATAGTCCGTGAGGATTCGTACCTTGTACAAGTCATAGTCCGTGAGGATTCGTACCTTGTACAAGTCATAGTCCGTGAGGATTCTTACCTTGTACATGGCGTAGTCCGTGAGTACTCTTACCTTGTACAAGTCATAGTCCGTGAGTAGTCTTACCTTGTACATGGCGTAGGCAGTGAGGGCGTAGCCGCCAGAAGAGTGATTCAGCAGACCAACAATCTTCTCTGGTAAACCAATAAACTCCAGAAAAGGCACCACATTCACTCCCCTGTGAAATACACAGTGAGGTTATTAACTTCTTGAGCCTATGGGGGCGCCATTTCAACTTTGCAAAAATGAGTTCCCAAATTAAACTGCCTCGTACTCAATTCTTGCTCGTACAATATGCATATTATTATTACTATTGGATAGAAAACACTCTAGTTTCTAAAACCGTTTGAATTATTTCTCTGAGTGAAACAGAACTCATTCTGCAGCACATTTCCTGTCAGGGAGTGAGATTTCAGAAATCGAGGTCCCTGTTCTGAGGTCAGTTTATAAGTCCCCATGTAAGCCATCGGGCTACATGCACTGCATACGTCTTCCTCTAGATGTCAGTAAGCGGGGAGAATTTGAATGGAGTGGATTGCGCAATCTGGGACCTTATATAAGACCGTGGAACGGAAGTACCGTCCTTTTCAACGGTGCGCCTGGCGCAAGAAGACATCACAATGGCGTCCTGCAAACGCTTTCGTTTTAGTAGTTCTATATCTCCGGTCATGTTTTTATTCGTTATAGGTGTTAAAGACATCATAAGGTAGTTAATTTAAACCGACTTATAGCAGTTTATAGCAGTTTATTGCGATTTTCTGGGATTTCTTTGTCATGCGCTTTCACGAGGTGGACACCTCTCCAGTTGGTGGCTAACATTAGCGGCTATTTCGACCGGACAAGAGGACATCTTTCAACCAAAAGACGATTGTTCTGGAGAAAGGACACCTTGCCCAAGATTCTGATGGAAGCTCAGCTAATAGTAAGCAGTCTTTATGCTGTTAATTTGTACTTATGTTGACAAATGTTAAATAATAATTCCGCCATGAATTATGGTGCGGTCTCGCTTTGGCGCACGCAGTAACGTTAATTTTAAAAATCTAACCCAGCGATTGCATTAAGAACTAATTTATCTTTCATTTGCTGTCCAACTTGTATTTTTTTGTCAAGTTTATGAATAGTTTTCGATTAGAATAGGTGCCTTTCCCAAGATTTCTCCTGACATTTTCTTTGCAGCTTGGCTACTTTTCTCATTGTATAACCACGATTTGTGCCGCTAAATATGCAAATTTTCGAACAAACTCTATATGCATTGTGTAATATGATGTTATAGGACTGTCATCTGAAGAATTCTGAGAAGGTTAGTGAAAAAATGTATATCTTTTGGTGGTTTATACGTAATCGCTATGTTTGGCTTGAATCAATGCTGTTGTGATGTTTGCTATTGTGGTATGCTAATATAACGCTATATTGTGTTTTCGCTGTAAAACACTTAGAAAATCTGAAATATTGTCTGGATTCACAAGATCTGTGTCTTTCAATTGCTGTGTATTTTTAAGAAATGTTTTATGATGAGTAATTAGGTAATACACGTTGCTCTCTGTAGTTATTCTAGTCGCTTTGGTGAGAGTTGTGATGGTGGCTGCAATGGTAAACTATGATTTATACCTGAAATATGCAAATTTTTCTAACAAAACATATGCTATACAATAAATATGTTATCAGACTGTCATCTGATGAAGTTGTTTCTTGGTTAGTGGCTATTTATATCTTTATTTGGTCGAATTAGTGATAGCTACTGATGGAGTAAAAAACTGGTGGAGTAAAAAAAGTGGTGTCTTTTGCTAACGTGGTTAGCTAATAGATTTACATATTGTGTCTTCCCGGTAAAACATTTTAAAAATCAGAAATGATGGCTGGATTCACAAGATGTGTATCTTTCATCTGGTGTCTTGGACTTGTGATTTAATGATATTTAGATGCTAGTATTTACTTGTGACGCTATGCTAGTAGCTTTTCTACTGATGGGGGTGCTCCCGGATCCGGGTTTGGGAGGTGTTAGAGGTTAACTAAGGCCAGATACTGCGCCTTCACGTGAAACACTCAGTGGCTAGTTTATTAGGTACACCACCCTGCTCACCAAAACGGTTACCTTCTATAAAACAGTGAGTCACATGACCGTGGCAGACAGACATTCAGTTACTGTTCGACTGGGGAAAAAACAAGTCAGACTAATTGACTGTCCTAGCCCCACATTGTCAGACTAATTGACTGTCATCGCCCCACATTATGTCAGACTAATTGACTGTCCTAGCCCCACATTATGTCAGACTAATTGACTGTCCTAGCCCCACATTATGTCAGACTAATTGACTGTCCTAGCCCCACATTATGTCAGACTAATTGACTGTCCTAGCCCCACATTATGTCAGACTAATTGACTGTCCTAGCCCCACATTATATCAGACTAATTGACTGTCCTAGCCCCACATTATATCAGACTAATTGACTGTCCTAGCCCCACATTGTCAGACTAATTGACTGTCCTAGCCCCACATTGTCAGACTAATTGACTGTCCTAGCCCCACATTATGTCAGACTAATTGACTGTCCTAGCCCCACATTATGTCAGACTAATTGACTGTCCTAGCCCCACATTATGTCAGACTAATTGACTGTCCTAGCCCCACATTATGTCAGACTAATTGACTGTCCTAGCCCCACATTATATCAGACTAATTGACTGTCCTAGCCCCACATTATATCAGACTAATTGACTGTCCTAGCCCCACATTATGTCAGACTAATTGACTGTCCTAGCCCCACATTATGTCAGACTAATTGACTGTCATCGCCCCACATTATGTCAGACTAATTGACTGTCCTAGCCCCACATTATGTCAGACTAATTGACTGTCATCGCCCCACATGTCAGACTAATTGACTGTCATCGCCCCACATTATGTCAGACTAATTGACTGTCCTAGCCCCACATATAATGGAATCCCCAGGGAGATTAGACCAGACAGGTGACTCACTGCATAGCAGCATAGTAGAAGGTCCCGAACCAGACGCTGGAGGTCAGGAGATGGACAGGTATCATCACCTTCCCATACTGCTTAAAGGTCTTCTTGAATCTCTGGACCAGACCAATGGACTTGTCCTGCAGAGGGTCTATCTCTGGGGCCTCCGGCGGGGCCTCCGGCAGGGCCTCCACAGGCAGCTTGGAGGACTCTGCCCCGTAGACGGGCTCTGTTCCAGCCAGGCCGGGTGGGTCCTGGTCCTCCGGTTGGAGCTTGGGCCGTTCCACTGCCCTGTTAAAGGCTGAGGTACTGACCCAGCGCTGGCCGGGCCCGGTGGGCAGGCGGCCTACAATACACACCGACACGGCCAGGCGAGCCTCACACACCGACAGGCCCACGATCACGGACCGCACGTAGGCCACCTGCCGCAATGCACCCTGGGACAGAACACGATGCATCTCCTCCTCCCTGAGACGTTTGACCAGAGCCTGCAGAGAGCACACATAGTTTACAAATGACTATCAATTACAAGAGGAGTAATCATTTATGTTGATAAGTATATATTAAGTTAGGAAACGTTATAATCAGAGTGAAGAAACGTATCTGATGATAAGACATAATACCAAAACATACCTCCAACTAGAGTAGGACAACCATTAATCCAGCACCTGAAATGAAAACGTCCAAATAGAAATATGATAAACACAATCTAAGCACAGAAGTTAGCCACAACAGACTAATCCAGTGGCCACTACTGTGGATGATTCTCAGCAAAACAACCAAAGTTCTGGTTTAAACTACGTTTACTAGCTACACACAGCCATGTTCGGATATATAGCTAACAAGGCAAATATTTTTTTTTGCTAGCAAGCCAACTATAGTAAGTAGCTAGTCAGCTAGCTAAGTGGCTATCTAGCCAAGTTACATGTGCAAAGGTTAGCTACAGAACTTGCAAAACATCTAAAGTTATCTTTCTAGAGCTAGCTGTCTGGCTAGCTGTCACATACGCAGTGGCTTCTGTGTGGTTGACATTGGGGGGAGTCTGGAGGACAGCAAACTTCCTTCACTTATAAAGCTTCCAGAACAACCCAGTGTAAACACGGGTCAGTGTTAGATATGGTTAGCTAACGTTAGTTGTCTGGCTAATGCCTGATTCTGACAGAAAGCCAACTCGGGTTGTTTTGCTTGCTAGCTAAGTTAGCTAGCCGACACTTGGCAAAGTAGTTGTTTACATTTCTCGGGAAGTTGTAAAACTACGTGACAAAGCTCACACGTAACGGAATACATACATTGAAATTCAAGAGGTGTTTGATCCAGTCAAAAGTGTTTTCTGTAGTTGTATGAGCCATAAGTACATAGAATGACCGTCCTGTCAGTAGAAGACCTTACAGCAGAGATAGAGGGGATCCGCGTGTCCTCGGACCGCGCAATGCATCATGGGATTCCTAGTTCATTTGTCGCGAGATTTGGTGTCTGTAAACTGCGTAAAAACAGCACTTCCCGAAATGCCTGAAACCTTTCAGTCAGAATTTCCATTTCTATGAAAGAGATACAAACCTCTAGTCCAGCGGATAACAACCAGATGTTTCTCTGTTCCTCTCGTCTCTGTGCTGCAGATCTTTTAACAACTTGATGGTATAGCAAAAGCCTAATAAACTTGACATTAACTTGAATTGTCTCTCTTCATTTTACCCACAAACAAAATCACTTATAGTCTAGGTATAGTCCCCTGTATCTCAGGTGGTAGCTCATGGTGCTTGTAATACCAGGGTTGTGGGTTTGATTCCCACGGGGGTGAAGTATGAACAAATAAAAAGTACATAAATGTATGCAGTCACTAATGTAAGTGGTGTCTGCTGAATGTAAAGCATATTGATTTTTTATTATTTTTGCCAGTATTTTGACGTGCGTCGACCAAACAGCGGCTGAAGGGCAAATATGGTGACGTCATCTTGCCAATGTGCCAACGCTCTCCATACTACATCAGCCCAATGTATAATGTATACATCGGGCCGACGTCGGCGAGATGTATGTGTGCTGTCTGGGAAGACCATTGTGGGGTTTTTATAAGGTTTTTTGACATGCTTAACTAACTATAAGCTAGTAGGGCTTCTTATGCATTAAAGTTTGAAAGTGCTCTGTCTAACCATGAGGCCACAGCCTGAAATTGCAACAAATGTATCTGAGCATAAGATATGAACAAGCAGTCTGAATGTGTGTGTGTATGAAATATGTGTGGGTATGAAACAAATGTATCAGCAGGTGGGCGCTGTACTGAGTGACGAGACTGTGCTAATCTTAGAGAGACACAGGAGGGGGGTGAATCAGGAGACTGCTGACCAGACAATAACAGATAAACGATACACACGAAAAACATATGTGAGGTTCTGAGTCATACACTATAACCCAATACTATAACAAACGTGATTAGCAACTGTATTATATGTGATTGAATACTATAACAAACGTGATTAGCAACTGTATTATATGTGATTGAATACTATAACAAACGTGATTAGCAACTGTATTATATGTGATTGAATACTATAACAAACGTGATTAGCAACTGTATTATATGTGATTGAATACTATAACAAACGTGATTAGCAACTGTATTATATGTGATTGAATACTATAACAAATGTGATTTGATATTGACAACCTGTTGTTCTGGGCGCCTGGATGTCTGTGTGTGTGTGCTGGAAGTAACAGTTAGCTCAGATAAGATGCTGGGAAGCTGTAGTTAGCCTTGAGCGAACAGTGGCCATTGTATACAGGTGCAGATATCTCAGACAATGTTATAAAACTGTCTGACCTCAGTCTTTGGGGTGAAGGAGCGTAATCTACACAGCAACAGCGTCGGGACATCACATGCGCTAAGGGGCCAGGACTGGCTTAAGGCGCCAACATCAACGATAGGCTGGGTAAGTCTAAACCACGCCCAGTCTCTACTCTGACAGGCCGGCTCGGAAGTGGGAACTAACCTCTGTCAGAGTATAATATAATATCTTTGTCAGAAACAAATCAGTTCTCTGTCTTATCCTGCGTGATGAAACATTGAACCCGTATATACGGAAATTGTATTTGCCATTTATTAACTTTTGAATTAAACAATTATTTTAACCAAGTTCAGGTGTACTATTGTTCCTATCTCAGTTGAACTTTCGCAACCCTAACACCTTACGGGGGTCATATTGAGGTCATTTTGACCATAGTCTAGCAGCTACGGGAAAGAATTGTGGACTTTCTGATAGAGCCATCACATTTCACACACAGCTGGGGCATGTCTAAAGGGGGTATTTTTTGGCTGTAGTGCCATCACAGATTTAGTCCATTACCCCCTGGCGGCCATTTCCAATATGGCGGCCATTCAGCTGCAGGGGGTCATATTGGACTAGATTCACTTGGCCATATCTCCACACATAATTGGTACATACAGCCCAATGATGACTTAAAATGTTTGAGGGGGTCTAGTAAAACAAAATATCAAATGGCCCCAAAATGCCATATATACATATCCTTTAAACGTTTAGTAGAAAATGGTGAAAGCGAGTGCCAAATTACTGCTTTTTGTAAATGTTTTCGTGGCTAGTTCCAATAGTTTACACGTAAACACTCTAAAAAGTCATTTATATATATTAGTGTTCCCTGAAGTTTACTGATTGCAATGATATATAATGATATAATTTTGTGTGTAAATTTAAGACAAATTACAGGAAACCTGCCCTGTACACGTCACTTTAGGTCAAATCAAATCAAATGTATTTATAAAGCCCTTCTTACATCAGCTGATATCTCAAAGTGCTGTACAGAAACCCAGCCTGAAACCCCAAACAATGCAGGTGTAGAAGCACAGTGGCTAGGAAAAACTCCCTAGAAAGGCCAGAACCTAGGAAAAAACCTAGAGAGGAAACAGGCTATGAGGGGTGGCCAGTCCTCTTCTGGCTGTGCCGAGTGAAAATCCCATAGGAATGTATTATGTCCAGCAGAGAGACAGGTAACCCACTAAATACTATTTATGATGAGACCTTCCAGCCATTAGACAAAGGACAAGTCTAAAGGAAGATGTGTAGCTATAGTTGCAGATTTACCCTGTTATACTCAGTAGTGTAGTTTTTAAGTCTTTGTTGTTTGCTTCCAAGTTAAGAGGACGTTTGTTTGCTATTTTTCATGTATATTTTAGTTAATTATGTTGAGATGTCACGTAATTTCCTTATTTTCCTTATTTGAGATGTATTGGTTTAATAGATTTATCCCTATCTCCTATGTTCCAATCCAACTTTAGCACGTCCAACCACAAGTCCTTAATGAATAACCAATCCAACTTTACCACGTCCAACCACAAGTCCTTAATAAATAACCAATCCAATTTTACCACAAGTCCTTAATAAATAACCAATCCAACTTTACCACGTCCAACCACAAGTCCTTAATAAATAACCAATCCAACTTTACCACGTCCAACCACAAGTCCTTAATAAATAACCAATCCAACTTTACCACGTCCAACCACAAGTCCTTAATAAATAACCAATCCAACTTTACCACGTCCAACCACAAGTCCTTTTAACCAATCCAACTTCACCATGTCCAACCACAAGTCCTTAATAAATAACCAATCCAACACTCACCACAAGTCCTTAATAAATAACCAATTCAACTTTACCACGTCCAACCACAAGTCCTTAATAAATAACCAATCCAACTTTACCACGTCCAACCACAAGTCCTTAATAAATAACCAATCCAACTTTACCACGTCCAACCACAAGTCCTTTTAACCAATCCAACTTCACCATGTCCAACCACAAGTCCTTAATAACCAATCCAACTTCACCATGTCCAACCACAAGTCCTTAATAAATAACCAATCCAACACTCACCACAAGTCCTTAATAAATAACCAATCCACCTTTACCACGTCCAACCACAAGTCCTTAATAAATAACCAATCCAACTTCACCATGTCCAACCACAAGTCCTTAATAAATAACCAATCCAACTTCACCACGTCCAACCACAAGTCCTTTTAACCAATCCAACTTCACCATGTCCAACCACAAGTCCTTAATAAATAACCAATCCACCTTTACCACGTCCAACCACAAGTCCTTAATAAATAACCAATCCAACTTCACCATGTCCAACCACAAGTCCTTAATAAATATGTGAACTGTGGAACTCACACATGTGATGTGGTTATTCACAGTATACTACCAGCCTGCAGTGCTACCAGCAGGTGGTGATATCGCTTTCTTAAAATATAGGCCAATATTGTGTGAGACTCTTCTGTGGTTTACAGTGGACAGCTGGGAACCAGAGCTATTTAGCCTTTTGCACGTTGGATGAGGTGAAAACTCCCCCTGTAGAAGAGAATAACTTTATTTAGTGGTAATGGTTGCCTCTCATGATCCCCTATGACGACAGTGGGCTGGGGCAGGGCTGGAGCAGGGCTGGGGTAGGGCTGGGGTAGGGCTGGGGCAGGGCTGGGGCAGGGCTGGGGCTGGGGCAGGGCTGGGGCAGGGCTGGGGTAGGGCTGGAGCAGGGCTGGGGTAGGGCTGGAGCAGGGCTGGAGCAGGGCTGGGGCAGGGCTGGGGCTGGGGCAGGGCTGGGGCAGGACTGGGGCAGGGCTGGGGTAGGGCTGGGGTAGGGCTGGGGTAGGGCTGGGGCTGGGGCAGGGCTGGGGCAGGACTGGGGCAGGACTGGGGCAGGGCTGGGGTAGGGCTGGGGTAGGGCTGAGGTGGCGAAGCTTAACCAGCTGGCATTAAATAATATAGACAGTGGGCTGGGGCAGGGCTGAGGCAGGACTGGGCTGAGGCAGGGCTGGGCTGAGGCAGGGCTGGGGCAGGGCTGAGGCAGGGCTGGGGCAGGGCTGGGGCAGGGCTGAGGCAGGGCTGAGGCAGGGCTGGGGCAGGGCAACCAGCTGGTATTAAATAATATAGACAGTGGGCTGGGGCAGGGCAACCAGCTGGCATTAAATAATATAGACAGTGGGCTGGGGTAGGGTAACCAGCTGGTATTAAATAATATAGACAGTGGGCTGGGGCAGGACAACCAGCTGGTATTAAATAATATAGACAGTGGGCTGGGGTAGGGCAACCAGCTGGTATTAAATAATATAGACAGTGGGCTGGGGCAGGGCTGAGGTGGTATTAAATAATATAGACAGTGGGCTGAGGCAGGGCAACCAGCTGGCATTAAATAATATAGACAGTGGGCTGGGGCAGGGCAACCAGCTGGTATTAAATAATATAGACAGTGGGCTGGGGCAGGGCAACCAGCTGGCATTAAATAATATAGACAGTGGGCTGGGGTAGGGCAACCAGCTGGTATTAAATCATATAGACAGTGGGCTGGGGCAGGGCAACCAGCTGGTATTAAATAATATAGACAGTGGGCTGGGGCAGGGCAACCAGCTGGTATTAAATAATATAGACAGTGGGCTGAGGCAGGGCAACCAGCTGGTATTAAATAATATAGACAGTGGGCTGGGGTAGGGCAACCAGCTGGTATTAAATAATATAGACAGTGGGCTGGGGCAGGACAACCAGCTGGTATTAAATAATATAGACAGTGGGCTGGGGTAGGGCAACCAGCTGGTATTAAATAATATAGACAGTGGGCTGGGGTAGGGCAACCAGCTGGTATTAAATAATATAGACAGTGGGCTGGGGTAGGGCAACCAGCTGGTATTAAATAATATAGACAGTGGGCTGGGGTAGGGCAACCAGCTGGTATTAAATAATATAGACAGTGGGCTGGGGTAGGGCAACCAGCTGGTATTAAATAATATAGACAGTGGGCTGGGGTAGGGCAACCAGCTGGTATTAAATAATATAGACAGTGGGCTGAGGCAGGGCAACCAGCTGGTATTAAATAATATAGACAGTGGGCTGGGGCAGGGCAACCAGCTGGTATTAAATAATATAGACAGTGGGCTGGGGCAGGACAACCAGCTGGTATTAAATAATATAGACAGTGGGCTGGGGTAGGGCAACCAGCTGGTATTAAATAATATAGACAGTGGGCTGGGGTAGGGCAACCAGCTGGTATTAAATAATATAGACAGTGGGCTGGGGCAGGGCAACCAGCTGGTATTAAATAATATAGACAGTGGGCTGGGGCAGGGCAACCAGCTGGTATTAAATAATATAGACAGTGGGCTGGGGCTGGGGTAGGGCAACCAGCTGGTATTAAATAATATAGACAGTGGGCTGGGGCAGGGCAACCAGCTGGTATTAAATAATATAGACAGTGGGCTGGGGTAGGGCAACCAGCTGGTATTAAATAATATAGACAGTGGGCTGGGGCAGGGCAACCAGCTGGTATTAAATAATATAGACAGTGGGCTGGGGTAGGGCAACCAGCTGGCATTAAATAATATAGACAGTGGGCTGGGGCTGGGGCAACCAGCTGGTATTAAATAATATAGACAGTGGGCTGGGGTAGGGCAACCAGCTGGTATTAAATAATATAGACAGTGGGCTGGGGCAGGGCAACCAGCTGGTATTAAATAATATAGACAGTGGGCTGGGGCAGGGCAACCAGCTGGTATTAAATAATATAGACAGTGGGCTGGGGCTGGACAACCAGCTGGTATTAAATAATATAGACAGTGGGCTGGGGCAGGGCAACCAGCTGGTATTAAATAATATAGACAGTGGGCTGGGGTAGGGCAACCAGCTGGTATTAAATAATATAGACAGTGGGCTGGGGTAGGGCAACCAGCTGGTATTAAATAATATAGACAGTGGGCTGGGGTAGGGCAACCAGCTGGTATTAAATAATATAGACAGTGGGCTGGGGTAGGGCAACCAGCTGGTATTAAATAATATAGACAGTGGGCTGGGGTAGGGCAACCAGCTGGTATTAAATAATATAGACAGTGGGATGGGGCAGGGCAACCAGCTGGTATTAAATAATATAGACAGTGGGCTGGGGCAGGGCAACCATCTGGTATTAAATAATATAGACAGTGGGCTGGGGCAGGGCAACCAGCTGGTATTAAATAATATAGACAGTGGGCTGGGGTAGGGCAACCAGCTGGTATTAAATAATATAGACAGTGGGCTGGGGCAGGGCAACCAGCTGGTATTAAATAATATAGACAGTGGGCTGGGGTAGGGCAACCAGCTGGTATTAAATAATATAGACAGTGGGCTGGGGTAGGGCAACCAGCTGGTATTAAATAATATAGACAGTGGGCTGGGGCAGGGCAACCAGCTGGTATTAAATAATATAGACAGTGGGCTGGGGCAGGGCAACCAGCTGGTATTAAATAATATAGACAGTGGGCTGGGGCTGGGGCAGGGCAACCAGCTGGTATTAAATAATATAGACAGTGGGCTGGGGTAGGGCAACCAGCTGGTATTAAATAATATAGACAGTGGGCTGGGGCAGGACAACCAGCTGGTATTAAATAATATAGACAGTGGGCTGGGGCAGGGCAACCAGCTGGTATTAAATAATATAGACAGTGGGCTGGGGCTGGGGTAGGGCAACCAGCTGGTATTAAATAATATAGACAGTGGGCTGGGGCAGGGCAACCAGCTGGTATTAAATAATATAGACAGTGGGCTGGGGTAGGGCAACCAGCTGGTATTAAATAATATAGACAGTGGGCTGGGGCAGGGCAACCAGCTGGTATTAAATAATATAGACAGTGGGCTGGGGTAGGGCTGAGGTGGCATTAAATAATATAGACAGTGGGCTGAGGCAGGGCAACCAGCTGGTATTAAATAATATAGACAGTGGGCTGGGGTAGGGCAACCAGCTGGCATTAAATAATATAGACAGTGGGCTGGGGCTGGGGCAACCAGCTGGTATTAAATAATATAGACAGTGGGCTGGGGTAGGGCAACCAGCTGGTATTAAATAATATAGACAGTGGGCTGGGGCAGGGCAACCAGCTGGTATTAAATAATATAGACAGTGGGCTGGGGCAGGGCAACCAGCTGGTATTAAATAATATAGACAGTGGGCTGGGGCAGGGCAACCAGCTGGTATTAAATAATATAGACAGTGGGCTGGGGCTGGACAACCAGCTGGTATTAAATAATATAGACAGTGGGCTGGGGCAGGGCAACCAGCTGGTATTAAATAATATAGACAGTGGGCTGGGGCAGGGCAACCAGCTGGTATTAAATAATATAGACAGTGGGCTGGGGCAGGGCAACCATCTGGTATTAAATAATATAGACAGTGGGCTGGGGCAGGGCAACCAGCTGGTATTAAATAATATAGACAGTGGGCTGGGGTAGGGCAACCAGCTGGTATTAAATAATATAGACAGTGGGCTGGGGCAGGGCAACCAGCTGGTATTAAATAATATAGACAGTGGGCTGGGGTAGGGCAACCAGCTGGTATTAAATAATATAGACAGTGGGCTGGGGTAGGGCAACCAGCTGGTATTAAATAATATAGACAGTGGGCTGGGGCAGGGCAACCAGCTGGTATTAAATAATATAGACAGTGGGCTGGGGCAGGGCAACCAGCTGGTATTAAATAATATAGACAGTGGGCTGGGGTAGGGCAACCAGCTGGTATTAAATAATATAGACAGTGGGCTGGGGTAGGGCAACCAGCTGGTATTAAATAATATAGACAGTGGGCTGGGGTAGGGCAACCAGCTGGTATTAAATAATATAGACAGTGGGCTGGGGTAGGGCAACCAGCTGGTATTAAATAATATAGACAGTGGGCTGGGGTAGGGCAACCAGCTGGTATTAAATAATATAGACAGTGGGCTGGGGTAGGGCAACCAGCTGGTATTAAATAATATAGACAGTGGGCTGGGGCTAGGGCAACCAGCTGGTATTAAATAATATAGACAGTGGGCTGGGGCAGGGCAACCAGCTGGTATTAAATAATATAGACAGTGGGCTGGGGCAGGGCAACCAGCTGGTATTAAATAATATAGACAGTGGGCTGGGGTAGGGCAACCAGCTGGTATTAAATAATATAGACAGTGGGCTGGGGTAGGGCAACCAGCTGGTATTAAATAATATAAACAGTGGGCTGGGGTAGGGCAACCAGCTGGTATTAAATAATATAGACAGTGGGCTGGGGCAGGGCAACCAGCTGGTATTAAATAATATAGACAGTGGGCTGGGGTAGGGCAACCAGCTGGTATTAAATAATATAGACAGTGGGCTGGGGCAGGGCAACCAGCTGGTATTAAATAATATAGACAGTGGGCTGGGGTAGGGCAACCAGCTGGTATTAAATAATATAGACAGTGGGCTGGGGCTGGGCAACCAGCTGGTATTAAATAATATAGACAGTGGGCTGGGGCAGGACAACCAGCTGGTATTAAATAATATAGACAGTGGGCTGGGGTAGGGCAACCAGCTGGTATTAAATAATATAGACAGTGGGCTGGGGCAGGGCAACCAGCTGGCATTAAATAATATAGACAGTGGGCTGGGGTAGGGCTGAGGTGGCATTAAATAATATAGACAGTGGGCTGAGGCAGGGCAACCAGCTGGTATTAAATAATATAGACAGTGGGCTGGGGTAGGGCAACCAGCTGGTATTAAATAATATAGACAGTGGGCTGGGGCTGGGCAACCAGCTGGTATTAAATAATATAGACAGTGGGCTGGGGCAGGGCAACCAGCTGGTATTAAATAATATAGACAGTGGGCTGGGGTAGGGCAACCAGCTGGTATTAAATAATATAGACAGTGGGCTGGGGTAGGGCAACCAGCTGGTATTAAATAATATAGACAGTGGGCTGGGGCAGGGCAACCAGCTGGTATTAAATAATATAGACAGTGGGCTGGGGCAGGGCAACCAGCTGGTATTAAATAATATAGACAGTGGGCTGGGGCTGGGGCAGGGCAACCAGCTGGTATTAAATAATATAGACAGTGGGCTGGGGTAGGGCAACCAGCTGGTATTAAATAATATAGACAGTGGGCTGGGGTAGGGCAACCAGCTGATATTAAATAATATAGACAGTGGGCTGAGGTAGGGCAACCAGCTGGTATTAAATAATATAGACAGTGGGCTGGGGTAGGGCAACCAGCTGGTATTAAATAATATAAACAGTGGGCTGGGGTAGGGCAACCAGCTGGTATTAAATAATATAGACAGTGGGCTGGGGTAGGGCAACCAGCTGGTATTAAATAATATAGACAGTGGGCTGGGGTAGGGCAACCAGCTGATATTAAATAATATAGACAGTGGGCTGAGGCAGGGCAACCAGCTGGTATTAAATAATATAGACAGTGGGCTGGGGCAGGACAACCAGCTGGTATTAAATAATATAGACAGTGGGCTGGGGTAGGGCAACCAGCTGGTATTAAATAATATAGACAGTGGGCTGGGGCAGGGCAACCAGCTGGCATTAAATAATATAGACAGTGGGCTGGGGTAGGGCTGAGGTGGCATTAAATAATATAGACAGTGGGCTGAGGCAGGGCAACCAGCTGGTATTAAATAATATAGACAGTGGGCTGGGGTAGGGCAACCAGCTGGTATTAAATAATATAGACAGTGGGCTGGGGCAGGACAACCAGCTGGTATTAAATAATATAGACAGTGGGCTGGGGCAGGGCAACCAGCTGGTATTAAATAATATAGACAGTGGGCTGGGCTGGGGTAGGGCAACCAGCTGGTATTAAATAATATAGACAGTGGGCTGGGGCTGGGGTAGGGCAACCAGCTGGTATTAAATAATATAGACAGTGGGCTGGGGCAGGGCAACCAGCTGGTATTAAATAATATAGACAGTGGGCTGGGGTAGGGCAACCAGCTGGTATTAAATAATATAGACAGTGGGCTGGGGCAGGGCAACCAGCTGGTATTAAATAATATAGACAGTGGGCTGGGGTAGGGCAACCAGCTGGCATTAAATAATATAGACAGTGGGCTGGGGCAACCAGCTGGTATTAAATAATATAGACAGTGGGCTGGGGTAGGGCAACCAGCTGGTATTAAATAATATAGACAGTGGGCTGGGGCAGGGCAACCAGCTGGTATTAAATAATATAGACAGTGGGCTGGGGTAGGGCAACCAGCTGGTATTAAATAATATAGACAGTGGGCTGGGGTAGGGCAACCAGCTGGTATTAAATAATATAGACAGTGGGCTGGGGTAGGGCAACCAGCTGGTATTAAATAATATAGACAGTGGGCTGGGGTAGGGCAACCAGCTGGTATTAAATAATATAGACAGTGGGCTGGGGTAGGGCAACCAGCTGGTATTAAATAATATAGACAGTGGGCTGGGGCAGGGCAACCAGCTGGTATTAAATAATATAGACAGTGGGCTGGGGCAGGGCAACCATCTGGTATTAAATAATATAGACAGTGGGCTGGGGCAGGGCAACCAGCTGGCATTAAAACCTACCCCAGCCAACACTGTCTATATTATTGTATA
>NW_024061469.1:53928-101428 GCF_016432855.1 Salvelinus namaycush
CTCGCGTTAGGTTTATGGTAGTGTCTGTCCATCAACAGCATCATTACTCCCTCTAGTGGTAGGTTTATGGTAGTGTGTTCATCAACAGCATCACTACACCCTCTAGTGGTAGGTTTATGGTAGTGTCTGTTCAACAGTATCATTACTCCCTCTAGTGGTAGGTTTATGGTAGTGTCTGTTCATCAGCATCATTACAACCTCTAGTGGTAGGTTTATGGTAGTGTCTGTTCATCAGCATCACTACTCCCTCTAGTGGTAGGTTTATGGTAGTGTCTGTTCAACAGCATCATTACACCCTCTAGTGGTAGGTTTATGGTAGTGTGTTCAACAGCATCATTACAACCTCTAGTGGTAGGTTTATGGTAGTGTCTGTTCAACAGCATCATTACACCCTCTAGTGGTAGGTTTATGGTAGTGTGTTCATCAGCAGCATCACTACAACCTCTAGTGGCAGGTTTATGGTAGTGTCTGTTCATCAGCATCACTACACCCTCTAGTGGTAGGTTTATGGTAGTGTCTGTTCAACAGCATCACTACACCCTCTAGTGGTAGGTTTATGGTAGTGTCTGTTCAACAGCATCATTACACCCTCTAGTGGTAGGTTTATGGTAGTGTGTTCATCAACAGCATCATTACACCCTCTAGTGGTAGGTTTATGGTAGTGTCTGTTCAACAGCATCATTACACCCTCTAGTGGTAGGTTTATGGTAGTGTCTGTTCAACAGCATCATTACACCCTCTAGTGGTAGGTTTATGGTAGTGTCTGTTCAACAGCATCATTACACCCTCTAGTGGTAGGTTTATGGTAGTGTCTGTTCAACAGCATCATTACTCCCTCTAGTGGTAGGTTTATGGTAGTGTCTGTTCATCAGCATCACTACACCCTCTAGTGGTAGGTTTATGGTAGTGTGTTCATCAACAGCATCACTACACCCTCTAGTGGTAGGTTTATGGTAGTGTCTGTTCAACAGTATCATTACTCCCTCTAGTGGTAGGTTTATGGTAGTGTCTGTTCATCAGCATCATTACAACCTCTAGTGGTAGGTTTATGGTAGTGTCTGTTCAACAGCATCACTACACCCTCTAGTGGTAGGTTTATGGTAGTGTCTGTCCATCAACAGCATCATTACATCCTCTAGTGGTAGGTTTATGGTAGTGTGTTCATCAACAGCATCATTACACCCTCTAGTGGTAGGTTTATGGTAGTGTCTGTTCAACAGCATCATTACACCCTCTAGTGGTAGGTTTATGGTAGTGTGTTCATCAACAGCATCACTACTCCCTCTAGTGGTAGGTTTATGGTAGTGTGTTCATCAACAGCATCATTACTCCCTCTAGTGGTAGGTTTATGGTAGTGTCTGTCCATCAACAGCATCATTACACCCTCTAGTGGTAGGTTTATGGTAGTGTGTTCATCAACAGCATCATTACTCCCTCTAGTGGTAGGTTTATGGTAGTGTCTGTTCAACAGCATCATTACTCCCTCTAGTGGTAGGTTTATGGTAGTGTGTTCATCAACAGCATCATTACACCCTCTAGTGGTAGGTTTATGGTAGTGTGTTCATCAGCATCACTACACCCTCTAGTGGTAGGTTTATGGTAGTGTGTCCATCAACAGCATCATTACACCCTCTAGTGGCAGGTTTATGGTAGTGTGTTCATCAACAGCATCATTACACCCTCTAGTCGTAGGTTTATGGTAGTGTCTGTTCAACAGCATCACTACACCCTCTAGTGGTAGGTTTATGGTAGTGTCTGTTCATCAACAGCATCACTACACCCTCTAGTGGTAGGTTTATGGTAGTGTCTGTTCATCAACAGCATCACTACACCCTCTAGTGGTAGGTTTATGGTAGTGTCTGTTCATCAACAGCATCACTACACCCTCTAGTGGTAGGTTTATGGTAGTGTCTGTCCATCAACAGCATCATTACTCCCTCTAGTGGTAGGTTTATGGTAGTGTGTTCAACAGCATCATTACACCCTCTAGTGGTAGGTTTATGGTAGTGTGTCCATCAACAGCATCATTACACCCTCTAGTGGCAGGTTTATGGTAGTGTGTTCATCAACAGCATCATTACACCCTCTAGTGGTAGGTTTATGGTAGTGTCTGTTCATCAACAGCATCACTACACCCTCTAGTGGTAGGTTTATGGTAGTGTCTGTTCATCAACAGCATCACTACACCCTCTAGTGGTAGGTTTATGGTAGTGTCTGTTCAACAGCATCATTACACCCTCTAGTGGTAGGTTTATGGTAGTGTCTGTCCATCAACAGCATCATTACTCCCTCTAGTGGTAGGTTTATGGTAGTGTGTTCAACAGCATCATTACACCCTCTAGTGGTAGGTTTATGGTAGTGTGTTCATCATCCGCATCACTACACCCTCTAGTGGTAGGTTTATGGTAGTGTCTGTCCATCAACAGCATCATTACTCCCTCTAGTGGTAGGTTTATGGTAGTGTCTGTTCAACAGCATCACTACACCCTCTAGTGGTAGGTTTATGGTAGTGTGTTCATCAACAGCATCATTACACCCTCTAGTGGTAGGTTTATGGTAGTGTGTTCATCAACAGCATCACTACACCCTCTAGTGGTAGGTTTATGGTATTGTCTGTTCAACAGTATCATTACACCCTCTAGTGGTAGGTTTATGGTAGTGTCTGTTCAACAGCATCATTACACCCTCTAGTGGTAGGTTTATGGTAGTATCTGTCCATCAACAGCATCATTACACCCTCTAGTGGTAGGTTTATGGTAGTGTGTTCATCAACAGCATCATTACACCCTCTAGTGGTAGGTTTATGGTAGTGTCTGTTCATCAGCATCACTACACCCTCTAGTGGTAGGTTTATGGTAGTGTGTTCATCATCAGCATCATTACACCCTCTAGTGGTGGGTTTATGGTAGTGTGTTCATCAGCATCATTACACCCTCTAGTGGTAGGTTTATGGTAGTGTCTGTTCAACAGCATCATTACTCCCTCTAGTGGTAGGTTTATGGTAGTGTGTTCATCATCAGCATCATTACACCCTCTAGTGGTGGGTTTATGGTAGTGTGTTCATCAGCATCATTACACCCTCTAGTGGTAGGTTTATGGTAGTGTCTGTTCAACAGCATCATTACACCCTCTAGTGGTAGGTTTATGGTAGTGTCTGTTCAACAGCATCACTACACCCTCTAGTGGTAGGTTTATGGTAGTGTCTGTTCAACAGCATCACTACACCCTCTAGTGGTAGGTTTATGGTATTGTGTTCAACAGCATCATTACTCCCTCTAGTGGTAGGTTTATGGTAGTGTCTGTTCAACAGCATCACTACTCCCTCTAGTGGTAGGTTTATGGTAGTGTGTTCATCAACAGCATCATTACTCCCTCTAGTGGTAGGTTTATGGTAGTGTCTGTTCAACAGCATCACTACTCCCTCTAGTGGTAGGTTTATGGTAGTGTGTTCATCAACAGCATCATTACTCCCTCTAGTGGTAGGTTTATGGTAGTGTCTGTTCAACAGCATCACTACACCCTCTAGTGGTGGGTTTATGGTAGTTGTGTTCATCAACAGCATCATTATCCCTCTAGTGGTAGGTTTATGGTAGTGTCTGTTCAACAGCATCACTACACCCTCTAGTGGTAGGTTTATGGTAGTGTCTGTTCAACAGCATCACTACACCCTCTAGTGGTAGGTTTATGGTATTGTGTTCAACAGCATCATTACTCCCTCTAGTGGTAGGTTTATGGTAGTGTGTTCATCAACAGCATCATTACTCCCTCTAGTGGTAGGTTTATGGTAGTGTCTGTTCAACAGCATCACTACTCCCTCTAGTGGTAGGTTTATGGTAGTGTGTTCATCAACAGCATCATTACTCCCTCTAGTGGTAGGTTTATGGTAGTGTCTGTTCATCAGCATCACTACACCCTCTAGTGGTAGGTTTATGGTATTGTCTGTTCAACAGCATCACTACACCCTCTTGTGGTAGGTTTATGGTAGTGTCTGTTCAACAGCATCATTACACCCTCTAGTGGTGGGTTTATGGAAGTGTCTGTTCAACAGCATCATTACACCCTCTAGTGGTAGGTTTATGGTAGTGTCTGTTCAACAGCATCATTACACCCTCTAGTGGTAGGTTTATGGTAGTGTGTTCAACAGCATCATTACTCCCTCTAGTGGTAGGTTTATGGAAGTGTCTGTTCAACAGCATCATTACACCCTCTAGTGGTAGGTTTATGGTAGTGTCTGTTCAACAGCATCATTACTCCCTCTAGTGGTAGGTTTATGGTAGTGTGTTCATCAACAGCATCATTACTCCCTCTAGTGGTAGGTTTATGTTAGTGTCTGTCCATCAACAGCATCACTCCACCCTCTAGTGGTAGGAAATCCCATTATCAGTGTTATTGCAGAGGACAGTCATTAATTAAGCCAGTCAGTCTGTGATAGTGTTTGACAGAGGTGAAGTGTTGAGAGAGGTCTCTGTGGTAGAGAAGTCTCTGTGGTAGAGAGGAATCTGTGGTAGAGAGGAATCTGTGGTAGAGAGGTCTCTCTGGTAGAGAGGTCTCTGTGGTAGAGAGGTCTCTGTGGTAGAGAGGAATCTGTGGTAGAGAGGTCTCTGTGGTAGAGAGGACTCTGTGGTAGAGAGGAATCTGTGGTAGAGAGGTCTCTGTGGTAGATGAGTTAGAGAGAGATCTCTGTGGTGGTAGAGAGGACTCTGTGGTAGAGAGGAATCTGTGGTAGAGAGGTCTCTGTGGTAGAGAGGACTCTGTGGTAGAGAGGTCTCTGTGGTAGAGAGGTCTCTGTGGTAGAGAGGACTCTGTGGTAGAGAGGAATCTGTGGTAGAGAGGTCTCTGTGGTAGAGAGGTCTCTGTGGTAGAGAGGACTCTGTGGTAGAGAGGAATCTGTGGTAGAGAGGTCTCTGTGGTAGAGAAATTATAAAATTAAATATGTAATCTGGTTCTGCCTGTGGCTATGGATCTCTGACCTCTCTTCTCTGACTCTCTCTCTACCACCACTCTGTCTCAACCTCTGAATGCACAAGCTATTTGAAAAAGCCAAACTGACATTTACTCTGAGGTGCTGACCTTTCGCACCCCTCTATAACCACTGTGATTATATTTGACCCTGCTGGACGTCTATCAACGTATTGAACATTTGAAGGAACAATCTAAACCTTAATGGCCATGTACTACTTATAATCTCCGCCGGCACAGCCAGAAAGAGGGACTGAGCTGCCCGACTCACCAAAAATGGACCAAATGTGAGACGGTGTGTTGTTCCCACTGAATACAACCGTGTTATCCACAGGGCAGGATAAAAAAAAGCGTGTTCCCTAAACACGGCACATTATCCAGGGTGACCTCTCGCGGCAAAGACTTTGCGTATCAACCATCCCCTGGATTTGCTTAGAACTTGGTCGGCAATATCATGAGACCGCCGTCGTGACACAGTGTGCTCCCGAATCATACACCTGTGCTTTCTACCTGGCTCCTAGGTCTCCCTAATGGGTTCTACCTCTGCATGCATATTTGTTCAACTCAAGTGGACACACCAAAATTGGTTCTATTCACCTACGTCTTCGGGTACAGAAATACAAGATAAAAAAAAACGTATAATTGTATAACACGGTGTTTACAATGCTTCAACTGTCCACGTGGGCATGTTTACATTGGTCCGAGGAACCCACTTTGCTCAAATAAGAATAGCTGAAATACAAAACACCTAGTGGCAAAACAAAAATATGGACTTTTGCGGATTTCACGAGGAATTACGTGAAATGCAATCGTGGCTCAAACCTCTGAAATCCTACAGAATGGAGAACGTTTCTCTTTTCCTCCAGAGGTGGACATATAGTAGGAGATTGTTAAGGAGAGCTGCCACATTGGATCGATGCTATTTTGCGACGAGCCAAAGGGTCTGAATGAACGATCTCTTTCTCATATTTTTTGTAACACGTTTTTCTTTCTTTGCTTCTCGATCTTTTGTTATTCAAGTGGGAATTACGTGTTAGGAATGTGGAATAATGTGTAGGAATGTGGAATATATGTGTAAGGAATATGGAATTATGTGTGTGGAATGTGGAATGTACGTGTAGGAATGTGGAATTTACCGTGTAGGGACTCTTGAATGTATGATCCTACCTGTGTAGTTGCTACTACTTCTGACAGTATGAAATTATTGTCATGTTGATTGGCATGACGAGGCGGGACACTCCCTCTGAAGGGTGATGTAGGTCACCTCCTACCCTTTTCCTTTACTCCAGGCTCTGATGAAGGCGGATTAAGCCGAAAACGTAAAGCCTATTGGTTTGTTTTGTCCCGTCAAGTAAATCTATCAGATTTATGCCAGCAACAGGTGTTTCATTTTCTTTATTCTCTCAGAGAGAGTCAGGAATATTTGGTTGGGATTTTTCAAGTTCCTCAGTCGAGCACTGATTTCCCTCTTTTCCGTTTAAGCTAGGGCGAAGCGTGTTTGGGTATTCCTATGATTTTCTGTCAAGCCGGAAGCTGGCCACCCTCATAGCCTGTTTCCTCTCTAGGTTTTTTCTCTAGGGCGCTTTCTAGGGAGTTTTCCTAGCCACCTGTGCTCTACACCTGCATTGGTTTTTGGGGTTTCAGCTGGTTTCGTTACAGCACTTTGTGAGATCTGCTGATATAAAGGGCTTTATAATACATATTTGATTGGATTGATGATCTAATTGACTTATAAGCAGGTTTCCATCCAAATGGGACAGATTTTCAATGCGAAAATTCTCGAAATCTGCTATAAAAAACAACATCAGCGTTTTCCCCCGTCAGAGTTGTGTTTCCATTCAATTGCCTTGTTGCCTGATGAAAGTTTGTGCGTAAATAGTAGGCAGATAAAAAAAAAAAAATGCGGTTAAATGCCCCATGTAGCAAGGTAAAAAATATAAAAAATTCAAAGGTTAAACGGGGATTTCCATTGCATTTCCCTCTCACTGAGGAGGGGTTTGTCCACTATTAAGGTTCGTAGGTATAGTGCATGTTCCCACTGGTATTGGACACATGTGCTCTCTTCCAACTGCTCGCCGGGTCGGTGCGGGGACGGTGCGGGGTACGGTGCGGGTAACGGTTCTTGCGGGTACGGTGCGGTACGGTGCGGGTACGGTGCGGGTACAGTGCGGTACGGTGCGGGGACGGTGCGGGGATAACACTACAGGATATACGATTATTATGGACCAAAGAGGCGAGATGCTAGTCACCAGAATAAGATCCCGTCGAGGAGCAGACTAGAGGGTGTAGTGATGCTGATGAACAGACACTACCATAAACCTACCACTAGAGGGTGTAGTGATGCTGTTGAACAGACTACCATAAACCTACCACTAGAGGGAGTAATGATGCTGTTGATGGACAGACACTACCATAAACCTACCACTAGAGGGTGTAGTGATGCTGATGATAAACACACTACCATAAACCTACCACTAGAGGGTGTAGTGATGCTGATGATAAACACACTACCATAAACCTACTACTAGAGGGATCATTTACCCATGTAGCCTGAGTGGAATAAACAAGGATCTCCCACAGCCTGACTGTCTGTCTGTTCTCCTGCTTGTCACACAACACCCCCATGGTGTGTCTGTCCCCCCCCCCCCCGTCTGCCACACACACCCTTGATGTCCCCCCTCTGTCACACACACTCTTGATGTCCCCCCTCTGTGACAACACACAAAAGGCCATACTCAGCGTGTCACACACAGAGAGGGGGACAGGTTCAGAATATTTCACCATACAGGTTTATATTATACCATACAGGTTTATATTATACCATACAGGTTTATATTATACCATACAGGTTTATATTATACTATACAGGTTTATATTATACCATACAGGTTTATATTATACCATACAGGTTTATATTATACCATACAGGTTTATATTTAAGAGACAATCTATAAGAGATGCCGGGGTCCTGGGCTGGTTCTGAGGTAGGAGGGGTCCTGGGTTGGTTCTAAGTTAGGAGGGGTCCTGGGTTGGTTCTGAGTTAGGAGGGGTCATGGGTTGGTTATGAGTTAGGAGGGTCCTGGGTTGGTTCTGAGTTAGGAGGGGTCCTGGGTTGGTTCTGAGGTAGGAGGGTCCTGGGCTGGTTCTGAGTTAGGAGGGGTCCTGGGTTGGTTCTGAGGTAGGAGGGTCCTGGGCTGGTTCTGAGTTAGGAGGGGTCCTGGGCTGGTTCTGGAGTTAGGAGGGGTCCTGGGTTGGTTCTGAGTTAGGAGGGGTCATGGGTTGGTTATGAGTTAGGAGGGTCCTGGGTTGGTTCTGAGTTAGGAGGGGTCCTGGGTTGGTTCTGAGGTAGGAGGGTCCTGGGCTGGTTCTGAGTTAGGAGGGGTCCTGGGTTGGTTCTGAGATAGGAGGGTCCTGGGTTGGTTCTGAGTTAGGAGGGTCCTGGGTTGGTTCTGAGTTAGGAGGGTCCTGGGTTGGTTCTGAGTTGGGAGGGGTCCTGGGCTGGTTCTGAGTTAGGAGGGTCCTGGGTTGGTTCTGAGTTAGGAGGGTCCTGGGTTGGTTCTGAGTTAGGAGGGGTCCTGGGCTGGTTCTGAGGTAGGAGGGGTCCTGGGTTGGTTCTGAGTTAGGAGGGGTCCTGGGTTGGTTCTGAGTTAGGAGGGGTCCTGGGTTGGTTCTGAGTTAGGAGGGGTCCTGGGTTGGTTCTGAGGTAAAAGGGTCCTGGGCTGGTTCTGAGGTAGGAGGCTAATCTCTTAGGAGGAAAACATCACCACATTCACTGAGAATACAGAGCATAGATAAAGAATACTCCAAGCCACAGCTTCATACTACATGTCAAACAGAGAGAACTGATACTGTACACTGGGGTGGGCTTAATGTGGGGGTTTGGGGTGGGCCTAATGTGGGGGGTTTGGGGTGGGCTTAATGTGGGGGTTTGGGGTGGGCTTAATGTGGGGGTTTGGGGTGGGCTTAGTGTGGGGGTTTGGGGTGGGCTTAATGTGGGGGTTTGGGGTGGGCTTAATGTGGGGGTTTGGGGTGGGATTAATGTGGGGGTTTGGGGTGGGCCTAGTGAGGGGGTTTGGGGTGGGCTTAATGTGGGGGTTTTGGGTGGGCCTAGTGTGGGGGTTTGGGTTTGGCCTAGTTTGGGGTTTTGGGGTGGGCCTAGTGTGGGGGTTTGGGGTGGGCTTAATGTGGGGGTTTGGGGTGGGCTTAGTGTGGGGGTTTGGGGTGGGCTTAATGTGGGGTTTGGGGTGGGCTTAATGTGGGGGTTTGGGGTGGGCTTAGTGTGGGGGTTTGGGGTGGGCTTAATGTGGGGGTTTGGGGTGGGCTTAGTGTGGGGTTTGGGGTGGGCTTAATGTGGGGTTTGGGGTGGGCTTAATGTGGGGTTTGGGGTGGGCTTAGTGTGGGGGTTTGGGGTGGGCTTAATGTGAGGTTTGGGGTGGGCCTAGTGTGGGGGTTTGGGGTGGGCCTAGTGTGGGGGTTTGGGGTGGGCTTAGTGTGAGGTTTGGGGTGGGCCTAGTGTGGGGGTTTGGGGTGGGCCTAGTGTGGGGGTTTGGGGTGGGCCTAGTGTGGGGGTTTGGGGTGGGCTTAGTGTGAGGGTTTGGGGTGGGCTTAGTGTGGGGGTTTGGGGTGGGCTTAGTGTGGGGGTTTGGGGTGGGCTTAGTGTGAGGGTTTGGGGTGGGCTTAGTGTGGGGGTTTGGGGTGGGCTTAGTGTGGGGGTTTGGGGTGGGCTTAATGTGGGGGTTTGGGGTGGGCTTAGTGTGAGGTTTGGGGTGGGCCTAGTGAGGGGGTTTGGGGTGGGCTTAATGTGGGGGTTTGGGGTGGGCTTAATGTGGGGTTTGGGGTGGGCCTAGTGAAGGGGTTTGGGGTGGGCTTAATGTGGGGGTTTGGGGTGGGCTTAGTGTGAGGGTTTGGGGTGGGCTTAATGTGGGGTTTGGGGTGGGCTTAATGTGAGGTTTGGGGTGGGCTTAGTGTGGGGGTTTGGGGTGGGCTTAGTGTGGGGTTTGGGGTGGGCTTAATGTGGGGGTTTGGGGTGGGCCTAGTGTGGGGGGTTTGGGGTGGGCCTAGTGTGGGGGGTTTGGGGTGGGCTTAGTGTGGGGGTTTGGGGTGGGCCTAGTGTGGGGGTTTGGGGTGGGCTTAGTGTGGGGGTTTGGGGTGGGCCTAGTGTGGGGGTTTGGGGTGGGCCTAGTGTGGGGGTTTGGGGTGGGCCTAGTGTGGGGGTTTGGGGTGGGCCTAGTGTGGGGGGTTTGGGGTGGGCTTAGTGTGGGGGTTTGGGGTGGGCCTAGTGTGGGGGTTTGGGGTGGGCTTAGTGTGGGGGTTTGGGGTGGGCCTAGTGTGGGGGTTTGGGGTGGGCTTAATGTGGGGGTTTGGGGTGGGCTTAGTGTGGGGGTTTGGGGTGGGCTTAGTGTGGGGGTTTGGGGTGGGCTTAATGTGGGGGTTTGGGGTGGGCTTAATGTGGGGGTTTGGGGTGGGCTTAGTGTGGGGGTTTGGGGTGGGCTTAATGTGGGGTTTGGGGTGGGCTTAATGTGGGGATTTGGGGTGGGCTTAGTGTGGGGGTTTGGGGTGGGCTTAGTGTGGGGGTTTGGGGTGGGCTTAATGTGGGGGTTTGGGGTTGGCTTAATGTGGGGGTTTGGGGTGGGCTTAGTGTGGGGGTTTGGGGTGGGCTTAATGTGGGGGTTTGGGGTGGGCCTAGTGAGGGGTTTGGGGTGGGCTTAGTGTGGGGGTTTGGGGTGGGCCTAGTGTGGGGGTTTGGGGTGGGCTTAATTTTGGGGTTTGGGGTGGGCCTAGTGTGGGGGTTTGGGGTGGGCCTAGTGTGGGGGTTTGGGGTGGGCCTAGTGTGGGGGTTTGGGGTGGGCCTAGTGTGGGGGTTTGGGGTGGGCTTAGTGTGAGGGTTTGGGGTGGGCTTAGTGTGAGGGTTTGGGGTGGGCTTAGTGTGGGGGTTTGGGGTGGGCCTAGTGTGGGGGTTTGGGGTGGGCTTAGTGTGGGGGTTTGGGGTGGGCTTAGTGTGGGGGTTTGGGGTGGGCTTAGTGTGGGGGTTTGGGGTGGGCTTAGTGTGGGGGTTTGGGGTGGGCCTAGTGTGGGGGTTTGGGGTGGGCCTAGTGTGGGGGGTTTGGGGTGGGCCTAGTTTGGGATTTTGACCATTTGTTTGGATTCCTCACATATTTGTCATTGTTAAGAAGAGGTCTGGTCCAAATTGGATGTTGTTACTCCCAACTTCCCCAATGTACCACAACATAGAGAAACATCCCCAAAGCAACATTAAGCAGATTACAGTATTTAAACAACATATTTTATTCTCAAGTTAAAGTAAAATAGGCAGAATAGTTAGATCCCCAATCATTGTAGATTAGGTTAGCAACATTAAGCAGATGTGACAATACAGATGACAGTATATGAACAAGATGTTTAACTCTCAATAACAGATGACAGTATTGGAACAAGATGTTTAACTCTCAATAACAGATGACAGTATATGAACAAGATGTTTAACTCTCAATAACAGATGACAGTATATGAACAAGATGTTTAACTCTCAATAACAGATGACAGTATTGGAACAAGATGTTTAACTCTCAATAACAGATGACAGTATTGGAACAAGATGTTTAACTCTCAATAACAGATGACAGTATTGGAACAAGATGTTTAACTCTCAATAACAGATGACAGTATATGAACAAGATGTTTAACTCTTAATAACAGATGACAGTATATGAACAAGATGTTTAACTCTCAATAACAGATGACAGTATTGGAACAAGATGTTTAACTCTCAATAACAGATGACAGTATTGGAACAAGATGTTTAACTCTCAATAACAGATGACAGTATTGGAACAAGATGTTTAACTCTCAACAACAGATGACAGTATTGGAACAAGATGTTTAACTCTCAATAACAGATGACAGTATTTGAACAAGATGTTTAACTCTCAATAACAGATGACAGTATTGGAACAAGATGTTTAACTCTCAATAACAGATGACAGTATTGGAACAAGATGTTTAACTCTCAATAACAGATGACAGTACATGAACAAAATCTATAGAATTGCAGGAAATTAGCTTGAAAACTGGTCGTTTCTATCTGTGATGCCTTTAAAATGTTCCTTCCTAGGGACTTGGTTTGTCCGGCAATGCACTGCCAAAGTCACAGTAATGTCACGTCATGTCATCGCTGTCTCTCTCTGTGTGTGTCTTACGTCAGGGCTCGTCATGTCATCTCTGTGTGTGTCTTACGTCAGGGCTCATCATGTCATCGCTGTCTCTCTCTGTGTGTGTCTTACGTCAGGGCTCGTCATGTCATCTCTGTCTGTGTCTTACGTCATGTCATCGCTGTCTCTCTCTGTGTGTGTCTTACATCGGGGCTCGTCATGTCATCGCTGTCTCTCTGTGTGTGTCTTACGTCAGGGCTCGTCATGTCATCGCTGTCTCTCTGTGTGTGTCTTACGTCAGGGCTCGTCATGTCATCTCTGTCTCTCTGTGTGTGTCTTACGTCAGGGCTCGTCATGTCATCGCTGTCTCTCTGTCTGTCTTACGTCAGGGCTCGTCATGTCATCTCTGTCTCTCTGTGTGTGTCTTACGTCAGGGCTCGTCATGTCATCTCTTTCTCTCTGTGTGTGTCTTACGTCAGGGCTCGTCATGTCATCGCTGTCTCTCTGTGTGTGTCTTACGTCAGGGCTCGTCATGTCATCGCTGTCTCTCTGTGTGTGTCTTACGTCAGGGCTCATCATGTCATCTCTGTCTCTCTGTGTGTGTCTTACGTCAGGGCTCGTCATGTCATCTCTGTCTCTCTGTGTGTGTCTTACGTCAGGGCTCGTCATGTCATCGCTGTCTCTCTGTGTGTGTCTTACGTCAGGGCTCGTCATGTCATCTCTGTCTCTCTGTGTGTGTCTTACGTCAGGGCTCGTCATGTCATCGCTGTCTCTCTCTGTGTGTGTCTTACGTCAGGGCTCGTCATGTCATCGCTGTCTGTGTGTGTCTTACGTCAGGGCTCGTCATGTCATCGCTGTCTCTCTCTGTGTGTGTCTTATGTCAGGGCTCGTCATGTCATCGCTGTCTCTCTCTCTGTGTGTCTTACGTCAGGGCTCGTCATGTCATCGCTGTCTCTCTGTGTGTGTCTTACGTCAGGGCTCGTCATGTCATCTCTGTCTCTCTGTGTACTCTACTGTGTGTTTCAAGGCCTGCATGTTTTTATAGCTGTTGCTCATGACAGAAGAACATTTCTCCCTGCATGTGAACAGCGATCTGATGTCTCCTCAGCCTGACCATGGTGATGAATCCTTTCTGACAGTCAGGACAGTGGTAAGGTCTCTCCCCTGTGTGGATCATCATGTGCTGCGTCAGGTTGCAGCTCACACTAAACCCTTTACCGCAGACAGTACAGTGGTAGGGCTTCTCCCCCGTGTGGCTCCTCATGTGTGTCTGGAGATGACCCAGGACAGAGAAACACCTTCCGCACTCAGTACAGCGGTGGGGTTTATACCCCGTGTGGATCCTCATGTGATTGGTTAGATTGGTTGCTCCTGCGAACCCTCTGCAGCAGACAGTACACTGGTAGGGCTTCTCTCCTGTGTGGCTCCTCATGTGTAACCTCAGAGCATTACTCTTAGTGAAACATTTACTGCAGAACTGACAAGTAAACTGAGCATCAATGTGAGCTTGGACGTGATCTTTTATAGCCTCTAACTCAACCTGTTTTCCACACACCCCACAGACACGTTCTCTCATCTTGGTGTGCATTGTCACATGTTTAAAGAAATAGCTTTTCATGAGAAACGTTTTCCCACACACCTTACAGCGACTCTTAGAGGGAGAACTAGGACGGATGGACTTCACTGCAGAGACGGGCTGAGAAGCCCTGGGTGTCTCTAATAGTTGATGGTCTTCTCTAGTTTCTCTTTTCAACGGTTCATACGAGATGCTGGTACTCTGTGTCTGGTAGAGATGTGAGGGCTGAGGTCGGTCCTGATTACAGTCACTTTGCACACAAGCAGAAGTGAATATGAACTCTGTGGTGTCAGACTCCTGACCTTTCCCCAGACTGGTCCAGAGTTCCTGCTGTTCCTCTTTAATGTGGACGGGCTGTGGATCCTCCTGGCCCAGACTGTGGATCCTCCTGGCCCAGACTGTGGATCCTCCTGGCCCAGACTGTGGATCCTCCTGGCCCAGACTGCGGATCCACTCCTGCTGCTCAGAGGGAACCTGTTCTTCACAGGCTGGGAGCTGCTGGGTGTCTGGAAGGAAGGAAACACATGAGACAGAGACCAGAACATACACTAGGCCAGGTATTCCCAAACGGAGGTACGCCAAATCAAAATATGTGATTCACATTTTCAAACAGTCCATTTATATTCTCCAATGGGGCTATACATTTGGTTGAGTTTTTTTCCCCCCTCGCCTGAGTCGCCTCGTTTCACTGCCAAAAATAAAATGAAACCATCTAGTGTTCCCGTGAAATAACAACACAATGTCAAATACAGGAAGCCTCGTCAAATAATTATCATCCAATCACATTAACCGTTACTCTCTCGTGGGAATTCCACTAACGGTCCGTTCTGGACACTACAGTGAAAATGGTTAACTTGGTTAAAGCAAGGCCCCTGAACTCTCGTGTATTTTCTGCACTGTGCAATGATATGGGCAGCGACCATGTAACACTTTTACAACATACAGAAGTGTGCTGGTTATCAAGGGGCAAAGTATTGACAGGTTTTTTTAAAAATTGTGCGATGAGCTTAAAGTTTTCTTTACTGACCATCATTTTCACTTGTCTGGCCGCTTGCAGGATGAGTTTCTCACACGACTGGCCTGTCTGGGTGATGTTTTCTCTCGCCTGAATGATCTGAATCTAGGATTACAGGGACTCTGCGCAACTATATTCAATGTGCGGGACAAAACTGAGGCTGATTAAGAAGTTGGAGCTTTTCTCTGTCTGCATTAACAAGGGCAAGAGACAGGTCTTTCCATCATTGTATGATTTCATGTGCAAATTAACTCAAGCTAACGGACAATGTCAAATGTGATCTATCGAAGCACCTGAGTTGGGTGGGCAATTACGCTGGTACTTTCCCGAAACAGATGACACAAAACTGGATTCGTTATCCCTTTCATGCCCTGCCTCAAGTCCCCTTACCGATATCTGAGAGCCTCGTCGAAATTGCAACAAGCAGTTTTGTGAAAATTGGATTTAATCAGAAGCCACTGCCAGATTTCTGGATCGGGCTGCGCTCAGAGTATCCTGCCTTGGCAAATCGAGCTGTTACCTCACTGATGCCCTTCGCAACCATGTACCTATGTGAGAGTGGATTCTCAGCCCTCACTAGCATGAAAACTAAATACGGGCACAGACTGCGTGTGGGAAATGATTTAAGACTGAGACTCTCCAATACAACCCAACATTGCAGAGTTATGTGCATCCTTTCAAGCACACCCTTCTCATTAACCTGTGGTGAGTTATTCACAATTTGATGAACAAATAAGGTTTTATATGTAAGATGGTTAAATAAAGAGCAAAATTATTGACTATTATTATATTATTATTTGTGCCCTGGTCCTATAAGAGCTCTGTCACTTCCCACGAGCCGGGTTGTGACAAACTCCCACTCATTCTTCTGTTTAATAAATGTATCGTATAGTGTGTGTGTGGCAGGCTTACAATGATGGCAAAAAACAACATTTGAGAGTCCGCTGACCCTGGTGCTAGAGGGGGTACAGTTGGAGTGTGCTGACCCTGGTGCTAGAGGGGGTACAGCTGGAGTGCGCTGACCCTGGTGCTAGAGGGGGTACAGCTAGAGTGTGCTGACCCTGGTGCTAGAGGGGGTACAGCTGGAGTGCGCTGACCCTGGTGCTAGAGGGGGTACAGCTGGAGTGTGCTGACCCTGGTGCTAGAGGGGGTACAGCTGGAGTGCGCTGACCCTGGTGCTAGAGGGGGTACAGCTGGAGTGCGCTGACCCTGGTGCTAGAGGGGGTACAGCTGGAGTGCACTGACCCTGGTGCTAGAGAGGGTACAGCTGGAGTGCGCTGACCCTGGTGCTAGAGGGGGTACAGCTGGAGTGCGCTGACCCTGGTGCTAGAGAGGGTACAGCTGGAGTGCACTGACCCTGGTGCTAGAGAGGGTACAGCTGGAGTGCACTGACCCTGGTGCTAGAGGGGGTACGCTGACCCTGGTGCTAGAGGGGGTACAGCTGGAGTGCGCTGACCCTGGTGCTAGAGGGGGTACAGCTGGAGTGCACTGACCCTGGTGCTAGAGGGGGTGCGCTGACCCTGGTGCTAGAGGGGGTACACAGCTGGAGTGCGCTGACCCTGGTGCTAGAGGGGGTGCGCTGACCCTGGTGCTAGAGGGGGTACACAGCTGGAGTGCGCTGACCCTGGTGCTAGAGGAGGTACAGCTGGAGGTTGAATGTTTGAAGGGGTACGGGACTATAAACAGGAACCAATGCACTAGGACAACAATGTACTCTAAAGGAGTGTAGGCCAGCCTACCAGTACTCCTTAAGGGCCAAGGACCTGGTTAGTGGTACTCTAAAGGAGTGTAGGCCAGCCTACCAGTACTCCTTAAGGGCCAAGGACCTGGTTAGTGTCAGAAGTAGACAGGCTCTGGCAGACAAAACAGACAAATACTCCATCGATATGGTTCTGAATACATAGCCCTTTCATATCACATCAAAACCCATTCACAAAAATATACACCTACTGGTCACTGTTTTATCACATCAAAACCTATTCACAAAGATATACACCTACTGGTCACTGTTTTATCACATCAAAACCCATTCACAAAGATATACACCTACTGGTCACTGTTTTAACAGCTTTATCAGTTGCAGCTGGCAGTATTTTTCAATGACATGTTTCTGACAGCGTTCCGTTACATACAGTCACTCAGAGCATCCTAGACAGGTAGTTAGCACAGGTGGTCTCCTCTGTCTAATGTAAACACCAGCTGTAACATGGAGATATGGCGGTGTGGGAACACTTACCTTATAAAAGGTGTGTGGTAATAGAGCTCCACAGTGAAGGTGTCATAATACCCATAAAACCTAGCGGTCAAACATGGGAAATATCATTTTAATCATTTTACTACCATTCATTTTTCCCCCATAGGGGATTTTTTTTAAACACTTAAAATGAGGGCTGTGTTTTGTGTGTCCTTATTCTGGCGTGACGTTTTGATGACCGTGTAAATCGCTCTCGGACGAGGTGACTCTTATCAATATATTCAGCTCTATTTACTCTCACATTCTAAAACGCTAATTAGCGTCAAAGTAGACATCATTGAAGACTACAAATCCCTGCAGGTCATCTCTAGCTGACACCTTGGCTAACAGGTATTTTGTCCATTTAAAACTTGCACAAGACAATTCACAGGATTGTCACTTGAAAAGAAATGTAGGTAATTTATTCACTACTACATTTAGCCAACATTAGAAGGTTAATGATTGTGGACGACAGGAAAAGGAGGACCGAGCACGCCCCCATTCTCATCGACGGGGCTGTAGTGGAGCAGGTCGAGAGCTTCAAGTTCCTTGGTGTCCACATCAACAACAAACTAACATGGTCCAAACACACCAAGACAGTCGTGAAGAGGGCACGACAAAGACAATTCCCCCTCAGGAAACTAAAAAGATTTGTCATGGGTCCTGAGATCCTCAAAAGGTTCTACAGCTGCAACATCGAGAGCATCCTGACTGGTTGCATCACTGCCTGGTACGGCAATTGCTCGGCCTCCGACCGCAAGAAACTACAGAGGGTAGTGCACACGGCCCAGTACATCACTGGGGCTAAGCTGCCTGCCATCCAGGACCTCTACACCAGGCGGTGTCAGAGGAAGGCCCTAAAAATGGTTAAAGACTCCAGCCACCCCAAGTCATAGACTGTTCTCTCTACTACCACATGGCAAGCGGTACCGGAGTGCCAAGTCTAGGACAAAATGGCTTCTCAACAGTTTTTACCCCCAAGCCATTAGACTCCTGAACAGGTAATCAAATGGCTACCCGGACTATTTGCATTGTGTCCCACCCACCAACCCCTCTTTACTTTACTGCTACTCTCTGTTCATCATATATGCAAAGTCACTTTAACCATATCTACATGTACATACTACCTCAATCAGCCTGACTAACCGGTATCTGTATGTAGCCTCACTACTGTTATTTTTCACTGTCATTTTACTGTTGTTTTATTTCTTTACTTACCTATTGTTCACCTAAAACATGTTTTGCACTGTTGGTTAGAGCCTGTAAGTAAGCATTTCACTGTAAGGTCTACTACACCTGTTGTATTCGTGGGACGTGACAAATAAACTGTGATTTAATCAAGAAATTCTTGCCTCTGACCTGGATTAAACAGTCTCCTCGAGATCATCAAGGCATTTGTGCTTCTTAATGATAGCCACATTAGCAGCTAATTAGCGTTTCATTTGGTGGGGGGTAGATACAGGCAAGTCACATTGTCCGAGAGATTGACACCGTTATCAAAATGTTACCCCAGGGTACGCCTACACGAAACACAGCCCTTATTTTAAATGTTTCTAAAAATACACTATGGGGAAAAAATGGTGGAAAAACGATTATGACTCATACTGTGGTAATCTATTTAACATTTTGCTTTTTGAAAAGGTATTTATTGCTGATATAAAATATAAATTCCTCGTTTCCAAACCGTATCACAAGCTATGCTTGTTCTCGTTCAGACCGAGCAACACAATTCACCGGGAAGATGATACATCCATCAATAGGCGCTGAAGGTAATTAGCGTCTATGAACGGAGTAACGCTACATTAGCTCTGGACACATATACACGAAGTATCACAGAGTAGCAGTGTCTATGAACGGAGTAACGCTACATTAGCTCTGGACACATATACACGAAGCATCACAGAGTAGCAGTGTCTATGAACGGAGAAACGCTACATTAGCTCTGGACACATATACACGAAGCATCACAGAGTAGCAGTGTCTATGAACGGAGTAACGCTACATTAGCTCTGGACACATATACACGAAGTATCACAGAGTAGCAGTGTCTATGAACGGAGTAACGCTACATTAGCTCTGGACACATATACACGAAGCATCACAGAGTAGCAGTGTCTATGAACGGAGTAACGCTACATTAGCTCTGGACACATATACACGAAGCATCACAGAGTAGCAGTGTCTATGAACGGAGTAACGCTACATTAGCTCTGGACACATATACACGAAGCATCACAGAGTAGCAGTGTCTATGAACGGAGTAACGCTACATTAGCTCTGGACACATATACACGAAGCATCACAGAGTAGCAGTGTCTATGAACGGGGTAACGCTACATTAGCTCTGGACACATATACACAAAGTATCACAGAGTAGCAGTGTCTATGAACGGAGTAATGCTACATTAGCTCTGGACACATATACACGAAGCATCACAGAGTAGCAGTGTCTATGAACGGAGTAACGCTACATTAGCTCTGGACACATATACACGAAGTATCACAGAGTAGCAGTGTCTATGAACGGGGTAACGCTACATTAGCTCTGGACACATATACACGAAGCATCACAGAGTAGCAGTGTCTATGAACGGGGTAACGCTACATTAGCTCTGGACACATATACACGAAGCATCACAGAGTAGCAGTGTCTATGAACGGGGTAACGCTACATTAGCTCTGGACACATATACACGAAGCATCACAGAGTAGCAGTGTCTATGAACGGAGTAACGCTACATTAGCTCTGGACACATATACACGAAGCATCACAGAGTAACGCTACATTAGCGCTGGACACATATACACGAAGCATCACAGAGTAGCAGTGTCTATGAACGGAGTAACGCTACATTAGCTCTGGACACATATACACGAAGCATCACAGAGTAACGCTACATTAGCTCTGGACACATATACACGAAGCATCACAGAGTAGCAGTGTCTATGAACGGAGTAACGCTACATTAGCTCTGGACACATATACACGAAGCATCACAGAGTAACGCTACATTAGCTCTGGACACATATACACGAAGCATCACAGAGTAGCAGTGTCTATGAACGGAGTAACGCTACATTAGCTCTGGACACATATACACGAAGCATCACAGAGTAGCAGTGTCTATGAACGGGGTAACGCTACATTAGCTCTGGACACATATACACGAAGTATCACAGAGTAGCAGTGTCTATGAACGGGGTAACGCTACATTAGCTCTGGACACATATACACGAAGCATCACAGAGTAGCAGTGTCTATGAACGGGGTAACGCTACATTAGCTCTGGACACATATACACGAAGCATCACAGAGTAGCAGTGTCTATGAACGGAGTAAAGCTACATTAGCTCTGGACACATATACACGAAGCATCACAGAGTAGCAGTGTCTATGAACGGAGTAACGCTACATTAGCTCTGGACACATATACACGAAGCATCACAGAGTAACGCTACATTAGCTCTGGACACATATACACGAAGCATCACAGAGTAGCAGTGTCTATGAACGGAGTAACGCTACATTAGCTCTGGACACATATACACGAAGCATCACAGAGTAACGCTACATTAGCTCTGGACACATATACACGAAGCATCACAGAGTAGCAGTGTCTATGAACGGAGTAACGCTACATTAGCTCTGGACACATATACACGAAGTATCACAGAGTAGCAGTGTCTATGAACGGAGTAACGCTACATTAGCTCTGGACACATATACACGAAGCATCACAGAGTAGCAGTGTCTATGAACGGAGTAACGCTACATTAGCTCTGGACACATATACACGAAGCATCACAGAGTAGCAGTGTCTATGAACGGAGTAACGCTACATTAGCTCTGGACACATATACACGAAGTATCACAGAGTAGCAGTGTCTATGAACGGAGTAACGCTACATTAGCTCTGGACACATATACACGAAGCATCACAGAGTAGCAGTGCCTATGAACGGAGTAACGCTACATTAGCTCTGGACACATATACACGAAGCATCACAGAGTAGCAGTGTCTATGAACGGAGTAACGCTACATTAGCTCTGGACACATATACACGAAGCATCACAGAGTAGCAGTGTCTATGAACGGGGTAACGCTACATTAGCTCTGGACACATATACACGAAGCATCACAGAGTAGCAGTGTCTATGAACGGGGTAACGCTACATTAGCTCTGGACACATATACACGAAGCATCACAGAGTAGCAGTGTCTATGAACGGGGTAACGCTACATTAGCTCTGGACACATATACACGAAGCATCACAGAGTAGCAGTGTCTATGAACGGAGTAACGCTACATTAGCTCTGGACACATATACACGAAGCATCACAGAGTAGCAGTGTCTATGAACGGAGTAACGCTACATTAGCTCTGGACACATATACACGAAGCATCACAGAGTAACGCTACATTAGCTCTGGACACATATACACGAAGCATCACAGAGTAGCAGTGTCTATGAACGGAGTAACGCTACATTAGCTCTGGACACATATACACGAAGCATCACAGAGTAACGCTACATTAGCTCTGGACACATATACACGAAGCATCACAGAGTAGCAGTGTCTATGAACGGAGTAACGCTACATTAGCTCTGGACACATATACACGAAGTATCACAGAGTAGCAGTGTCTATGAACGGAGTAACGCTACATTAGCTCTGGACACATATACACGAAGCATCACAGAGTAGCAGTGTCTATGAACGGAGTAACGCTACATTAGCTCTGGACACATATACACGAAGCATCACAGAGTAGCAGTGTCTATGAACGGAGTAACGCTACATTAGCTCTGGACACATATACACGAAGTATCACAGAGTAGCAGTGCCTATGAACGGAGTAACGCTACATTAGCTCTGGACACATATACACGAAGCATCACAGAGTAGCAGTGTCTATGAACGGAGTAACGCTACATTAGCTCTGGACACATATACACGAAGTATCACAGAGTAGCAGTGTCTATGAACGGAGTAACGCTACATTAGCTCTGGACACATATACACGAAGCATCACAGAGTAGCAGTGTCTATGAACGGAGTAACGCTACATTAGCTCTGGACACATATACACGAAGCATCACAGAGTAGCAGTGTCTATGAACGGAGTAACGCTACATTAGCTCTGGACACATATACACGAAGCATCACAGAGTAGCAGTGTCTATGAACGGAGTAACGCTTCATTAGCTCTGGACACATATACACGAAGCATCACAGAGTAGCAGTGTCTATGAACGGAGTAACGCTACATTAGCTCTGGACACATATACACGAAGTATCACAGAGTAGCAGTGTCTATGAACGGGGTAACGCTACATTAGCTCTGGACACATATACACGAAGCATCACAGAGTAGCAGTGTCTATGAACGGAGTAACGCTACATTAGCTCTGGACACATATACACGAAGCATCACAGAGTAGCAGTGTCTATGAACGGAGTAACGCTACATTAGCTCTGGACACATATACACGAAGCATCACAGAGTAGCAGTGTCTATGAACGGAGTAACGCTACATTAGCTCTGGACACATATACACGAAGCATCACAGAGTAGCAGTGTCTATGAACGGAGTAACGCTACATTAGCTCTGGACACATATACACGAAGTATCACAGAGTAGCAGTGTCTATGAACGGAGTAACACTACATTAGCTCTGGACACATATACACGAAGTATCACAGAGTAGCAGTGTCTATGAACGGAGTAACGCTACATTAGCTCTGGACACATATACACGAAGCATCACAGAGTAACAGTGTCTATGAACGGAGTAACGCTACATTAGCTCTGGACACATATACATGAAGTATCACAGAGTAGCAGTGTCTATGAACGGAGTAACGCTACATTAGCTCTGGACACATATACACGAAGCATCACAGAGTAGCAGTGTCTATGAACGGAGTAACGCTACATTAGCTCTGGACACATATACACGAAGCATCACAGAGTAGCAGTGTCTATGAACGGAGTAACGCTACATTAGCTCTGGACACATATACACGAAGCATCACAGAGTAGCAGTGTCTATGAACGGAGTAACGCTACATTAGCTCTGGACACATATACACGAAGTATCACAGAGTAGCAGTGTCTATGAACGGAGTAACACTACATTAGCTCTGGACACATATACACGAAGCATCACAGAGTAGCAGTGTCTATGAACGGAGTAACGCTACATTAGCTCTGGACACATATACACGAAGTATCACAGAGTAGCAGTGTCTATGAACGGAGTAACACTACATTAGCTCTGGACACATATACACGAAGCATCACAGAGTAGCAGTGCTAGGTTCTGTCGATATAATCTTATAGCACAACTGATCCTAGATCAGAACCTCTACTCTAAGATGCTTTGTGGATAAGGGCCCTGGTCCACTGCACAAGACGTGGTCAACTGAAGAGACGACGACGTCCTGGACCAGCGCTAGAAGCGAACTAAAACAGCTAAATACTTAGCTAACTCTCAAACTTAGCTACCTACTAACAATGCAAACATATCTAGTAAATCATTCACAAACCTGCTCTAAACAACTTTATTTCTGGTTTAATAGTGATATCAAGCAGCTTCTGTAGCCGGCTGTTCTTCTCTTCCGAGCGGGACATTTCGTCCTGATACTGTGCTATCGTTTTTTCCACGACCCCGAATATCTCTTCGGCAGCAGCTGCTAATCTCTGGTTGAAAAACGACCTTAAGAGTTGTATTCTAGACATTTTAAACTTCGTAGTGAACAGCTAAAGAAAGCTTTTAAACTAGCAGTGTATTCTATGCGTTTAGAAAACAGGACGTATAGTCAACGTCACTTCCGGTTTTGGGCTTCAAAATAAAAGCACTCATCGGAAAATTATGTAAAATAGAGACAGTAATGTCAAATTATAAGCAATGGCTGATATTATTATATAATACGTAATTAAAATAGATTAAATAATTATTTTAACACTAACATTTCAGTACAATTGACTGTTATTAGCTGTCACACAATACAAGTGGAGTGATTGGCAAGGTGGTCTAAGTATCTCAATCCTGTGACTTTGAGTGGGGAAATGTTTTATAGTAGTAAAGATGGCAGCTACTTTCTGTGCACGGTGGTTGTACTGACATTTAGACGCTTCATTAAGTGTACAGAGAAGGACGCAGCAGGGAAGTATAGAGAGCTGTGGCCAAGCCCTCGGTGGAGCTGCAGAGAGGCTGTGGTCTGTCAGACTGCCCCCTGAGAGGGTTAAAGTAGTGGAATAAGGTCTGTCCTTTCAGGTCGTTGGCCTGGGGTAGGATCAGATAGGGTTAAAGTAGTGGAATAAGGTCTGTCCTCTAGTGGAATAAGGTCTGTCCTCTCTAGTGGAATAAGGTCTGTCCTCTCTAGTGGAATAAGGTCTGTCCTTTCAGGTCGTTGGCCTGGGGTAGGATCAGATAGGGTTAAAGTAGTGGAATAAGGTCTGTCCTCTAGTGGAATAAGGTCTGTCCTCTCTAGTGGAATAAGGTCTGTCCTTTCAGGTCGTTGGCCTGGGGTAGGATCAGATAGGGTTAAAGTAGTGGAATAAGGTCTGTCCTCTAGTGGAATAAGGTCTGTCCTCTCTAGTGGAATAAGGTATGTCCTCTCTAGTGGAATAATGTTTGTCCTCTCTAGTGGAATAAGGTCTGTCCTCAGGTCGTTGGCCTGGGGTAGGATCAGATAGGCTTAAAGTAGTGGAATAAGGTCTGTCCTCTAGTGGAATAAGATCTGTCCTCTCTAGTGGAATAAGATCTGTCCTCTCTAGTGGAATAAGGTTTGTCCTCTCTAGTGGAATAAGGTGTGTCCTCTCTAGTGGAATAAGATTTGTCCTCTCTAGTGGAATAAGGTTTGTCCTCTCTAGTGGAATAAGGTCTGTCCTCTCTAGTGGAATAAGGGCTGTCCTCTCTAGTGGAATAAGGTCTGTCCTCTCAGGTCGTTGGCCTGGGGTAGGATCAGTTGGGGTTAAAGTAGTGGAATAAGGTCTGTCCTCTCTAGTGGAATAAGGTCTGTCCTCTAGTGGAATAAGGGCTGTCCTCTCTAGTGGAATAAGGTCTGTCCTCTCAGGTCGTTGGCCTGGGGTAGGATCAGATGGGGTTAAAGTAGTGGAATAAGGTGGTGGGTTTTAATGAGGGTTAGTTGTTACCATCATGGCCACCTAATCATCCCCAACTTCCAATTGGCTCATTCATCCCCCCTCCTCTCCCCTGTAACTATTCCCCAGGTTGTTGCTGTAAATGAGAATGTGTTCTCAGTCAATTTACCTGGTAAAATAAGGGTTAATTTAAACAATTTAAATATATATTCTATTTTTCCCGTTTCCCTTTTTTCCGTCACACAGTTGAATGGATTTACACTGTAGTTCAGTTGGTGGCGGTAACGCAACATATTTGATGCCAACCGCAGTTAAACTCCACCGAAGAAGAAGAACATCCTGCTTGGTCTTCTCTGACAGGAAGAGGCGACGCTGGGCTCAATCTGTCTTCTCCAGTAGGTGGCGTTTTTTCGCTCACCAAGCGAGGAGTTTTTGTATGGAGATCAAAAATGTAATGGCTTATTTGCTACGTGTGGCTTATTTAATCGAATAGACGTATCGTAATGATTAGGTTGCTATGCGTGTACTGATATAAGTAGGACACGTGACATCCCGTTAACTTTGAGAAAAAAAAACACTTGATATCGAAGTTGTGCCTGCTCGTCACTAGTTACCACAGCCACAAAGTCACGAACCTCATCTATCAATACAATGGATAATATAATGGATAATATGTGGTCTACCTCCCAAGTGTTCCCACAAGTCTCGTAATGTAGCGCCTCTTGGTTTAGAAACTGATTTTAAAAATGTAAAATGTCTGGCGGTTATGAAACATTGTGAAGCGCAAGGTCTTATTTTTATTTGCTAAACAACTTCGAAAAATATATATATTTTTTAGGAGTCGCGCTCAATTTCTGCTGATTATAACTACTGGAAGTCCCATGGCTCTGAACGCTCCGCTGGGGTCATTACAATGACAAATACCTGTGGTGGTAATATTCTACACTCGGACTGTGACACCTTTGGTCACTTTATTTATCTTGTGATCAGTTACAATGACATTACGCTCATTACTGTAAACTTCTAGGGGTACAACACCGAACATGAGAATGATGAGTTGCTTGAATCTGTACAGAAACATATACTTCATTGGTTATCAGAATGTCCCAATTAGTTATTATTGATAGGAGGGGACTTTAACATTACTATAGATAATTCATCTGATAGATGGCCCCCAGGAAGGCCAACCAATCAGAATTTGGGTTTAATACTTTTTATGGAAAGAATTTGATCTTACTGATATATGGAGAGAGAGGTTTCCGGCTGACAGATCATTCACTTGGAGTAACAAACCAGGTTCCAGACATTATAATGACTTCAAGATATTAGCCTTACTACTTGGACAAATAATTAAAGAAGTCCTGGATGCAATCATTGCTGAAACACAGTCTGGCTTTATGAGGAACAGACATACTTCTAACAATATCAGACTAGTATTAGACAAGCTTGACTAGTCAGACCTAATAACAGAGGATAGCTTCGTATTATCTTTATTGACTACTCAGACCTGATAACAGAGGATAGCTTCGTATTATCTTTATTGACTAGTCAGACCTGATAACAGAGGATAGCTTCGTATTATCTTTATTGACTATTCAGACCTGATAACAGAGGATAGCTTCGAATTATCTTTATTGACTAGTCAGACCTGATAACAGAGGATAGCTTCGTATTATCTTTATTGACTATTCAGACCTGATAACAGAGGATAGCTTCGAATTATCTTTATTGACTAGTCAGACCTAATAACAGAGGATAGCTTCGTATTATCTTTATTGACTACTCAGACCTGATAACAGAGGATAGCTTTGTATTATTTTTATTGACTATTCAGACCTGATAACAGAGGATAACTTCGTATTATCTTTATTGACTATTCAGACCTGATAACAGAGGATAGCTTCGTATTATCTTTATTGACTATTCAGACCTGATAACAGAGGATAGCTTCGTATAATTATTTTTGTTTTTAGAATATTGGTTCTGAAATAATATCCTATTGGTGAGCCAACTTGTAAATGCAGAGGGTCTTTTACTTCATTAGAAGGAACTCTTATCAATTTACAAGATCCCTGTATCACCTAAAAATGTTGCAATTGTTTTAGATGCCATTCCCTCATGTGTTGCTTTATTATTCAGGAACGTGTCAAGACCTGACCCTCAGAACATACCTTAGTAAGAAAGATGAGTTTTTATTTGGTCCATTCAACAACAACAGAGCGATACGAACCTTGTTTCAACAGGATGTTGTCATTATGTCATGTTGGTCCATTCAACAACAGAGCGATACGAACCTTGTTTCAACAGGATGTTGTCATTATGTCATGTTGGTCCATTCAACAACAGAGCGATACGAACCTTGTTTCAACAGGATGTTGTATCTATACCTTATCATGCCTTATTGGAATGGTTTTATTGATAATGTCTTTTGGAAAAAAGTGTGGATGTTGCCACCCACATACCTACTTGTTAACAAAATTAAGGAAGTTTCTTTTAAAATTATTCATAAATATTATCCTGCCAACCACGATATTATGAAAAAGTTAATAAAAACGAAATCAAATTGTACCTTTTGTAATGACCACCCAGAAACAGTGCATTGTATGTATGTATTCATGGCATTGTATTCATGTAAGGAATCTGGCAAGACATCAGTAGATTTATAATCAAACACATTTATGAAGATTTTACACTATTATGGAGAGATGTACTGCTTGGATTCTTTACCTACAATAGAAATAAGCTGAAACAGTTAATTTCTTTTGGCCAAATTTCATATTCACAAATGTGAATTTACAAACAAAACACCACATTTTCTTACATTACAAAAATAAATGGAACTTTATTTTAAGACAAATAAATACAACAAAAAAGCTGTTAGAATGATAAATGTGTATATGTCCCTTAATTATGGTCCTTGTGTAATGTGATAATTGTACCCCCTAGTCCAATTGTCCTTTGCATATTCTTTAAATATGCTTGTGTTCCCCCATGTACTTTTTGTATTGATTTGTTGTTTATAATAATAATAATACAAAAATGTAATAAATAAAAAATCTGAAAAATATAACGCGAAGGTCTGACATTTTCAGACCGGCATTTCTATAGACAACCCCGGCTATATTTTGGGTCCTGAGTCAACGTGGGACAGTGCGTTTGTGTCATGCCGAATTTGTTGTCAGGTGTCTTGTGTTTTTAATGTCTGTAGTTCTATTTGGACATATTTTTGCATTACTAGTTTGGGATATTGGACAGTAACTGACTACTTATCATGATGCCGGGGGAGAATCATTCCAAACTCGCGTCAGGAGCAACTACCGGAGCTTGTCACAACTGCACTGTGCTTCACCAGGTGAGTTGAGAAAGGCTCCGGCTACTGTTGTATACTCGCTTCAGACCTGGAAAAAAGATAGTTAGATCATATTTCACCAAACTATACTGACGGACATCCATCCTCTCTCATTGTAGAACCTAAACGAATATGTGGCAGCTCTGCTGGTTTTGAAACAGAGAAGTATTGACTCCGAGTAAGTAACTAACGTTATTAGACTTGTGTGATGAGATGATACTGTACAGGTCCCCAAAACACAGCTAGCTACACACGTACATATATACTCAGGGTGGACGGGGTGCTATTCAAACAGCTAACTACATAAATACTCAGAGAGGGAGGGGGCTATTCAATCAAACAGCTAACTACATATATACTCAGGGTGGGGGGGGGGCTATTCAATCAAACAGCTAACTACATATATACTCAGGGTGGGGGGGGCTATTCAATCAAACAGCTAACTACATATATACTCAGGGTGGGGGGGGGCTATTCAATCAAACAGCTAACTACATACATACTCCGAGAGGGAGGGGGCTATTCAATCAAACAGCTAACTACATATATACTCAGGGTGGTGGGGGGCTATTCAATCAAACAGCTAACTACATATATACTCAGGGTGGGGGGGGCTATTCAATCAAACAGCTAACTACATATATACTCAGGGTGGGGGGGGGGCTATTCAATCAAACAGCTAACTACATATATACTCAGGGTGGGGGGGGGGCTATTCAATCAAACAGCTAACTACATATATACTCAGGGTGGGGGGGGCTATTCAATCAAACAGCTAACTACATACATACTCAGGGTGGGGGGGGCTATTCAATCAAATGGCTAACTACATATATACTCAGGGTGGGGGTGGGGGGGGGGGGGGGGCTATTCAATCAAACAGCTAACTACATACATACTCAGGGTGGACGAGGTGCTATTCAAACAGCTAACTACATATATACTCAGGGTGGGGGGGGGGGCTATTCAATCAAACAGCTAACTATATATATACTCAGGGTGGGGGGGGGCTATTCAATCAAACAGCTAACTACATATATACTCAGGGTGGGGGGGGCTATTCAATCAAACAGCTAACTACATACATACTCAGGGTGGGGGGGGGGGGGCTATTCAATCAAACAGCTAACTACATACATACTCAGGGTGGGGGGGGCTATTCAATCAAACAGCTAACTACATACATACTCAGGGTGGGGGGGGGGGCTATTCAATCAAACAGCTAACTACATACATACTCAGGGTGGGGGGGGGCTATTCAATCAAACAGCTAACTACATATATACTCAGGGTGGGGGGGGGCTATTCAATCAAACAGCTAACTACATACATACTCAGAGAGGGAGGGGGGTATTCAATCAAACAGCTAACTACATACATACTCAGTGTGTGGGGGGGGGCTATTCAATCAAACAGCTAACTACATACATACTCAGAGAGGGAGGGGGTATTCAATCAAACAGCTAACTACATACATACTCAGGGGGGGGGGGGGGGGCTATTCAATCAAACAGCTAACTACATATATACTCAGGGTGGGGGGGGGGGGTATTCAATCAGACAGCTAACTACATACATACTCAGGGTGGGGGGGGCTATTCAATCAAACAGCTAACTACATATATACTCAGGGTGGGGGGCTATTCAATCAAACAGCTAACTACATACATACTCAGGGTGGGGGGGGGCTATTCAATCAAACAGCTAACTACATACATACTCAGGGTGGGGGGCTATTCAATCAAACAGCTAACTACATATATACTCAGGGTGGGGGGGGGGGGTATTCAATCAAACAGCTAACTACATACATACTCAGGGTGGGGGGCTATTCAATCAAACAGCTAACTACATATATACTCAGGGTGGGGGGGGGGTATTCAATCAAACAGCTAACTACATACATACTCCGAGAGGGAGGGGGCTATTCAATCAAACAGCTAACTACATATATACTCAGGGTGGTGGGGGGCTATTCAATCAAACAGCTAACTACATATATACTCAGGGTGGGGGGGGCTATTCAATCAAACAGCTAACTACATATATACTCAGGGTGGGGGGGGGGCTATTCAATCAAACAGCTAACTACATATATACTCAGGGTGGGGGGGGGGCTATTCAATCAAACAGCTAACTACATATATACTCAGGGTGGGGGGGGCTATTCAATCAAACAGCTAACTACATACATACTCAGGGTGGGGGGGGCTATTCAATCAAATGGCTAACTACATATATACTCAGGGTGGGGGTGGGGGGGGGGGGGGGGGGCTATTCAATCAAACAGCTAACTACATACATACTCAGGGTGGACGAGGTGCTATTCAAACAGCTAACTACATATATACTCAGGGTGGGGGGGGGCTATTCAATCAAACAGCTAACTATATATATACTCAGGGTGGGGGGGGGCTATTCAATCAAACAGCTAACTACATATATACTCAGGGTGGGGGGGGCTATTCAATCAAACAGCTAACTACATACATACTCAGGGTGGGGGGGGGGGGCTATTCAATCAAACAGCTAACTACATACATACTCAGGGTGGGGGGGGCTATTCAATCAAACAGCTAACTACATACATACTCAGGGTGGGGGGGGGGGCTATTCAATCAAACAGCTAACTACATACATACTCAGGGTGGGGGGGGGCTATTCAATCAAACAGCTAACTACATATATACTCAGGGTGGGGGGGGGCTATTCAATCAAACAGCTAACTACATACATACTCAGAGAGGGAGGGGGGTATTCAATCAAACAGCTAACTACATACATACTCAGTGTGTGGGGGGGGGCTATTCAATCAAACAGCTAACTACATACATACTCAGAGAGGGAGGGGGTATTCAATCAAACAGCTAACTACATATATACTCAGGGTGGGGGGGGGGGGTATTCAATCAGACAGCTAACTACATACATACTCAGGGTGGGGGGGGCTATTCAATCAAACAGCTAACTACATATATACTCAGGGTGGGGGGCTATTCAATCAAACAGCTAACTACATACATACTCAGGGTGGGGGGGGGCTATTCAATCAAACAGCTAACTACATACATACTCAGGGTGGGGGGCTATTCAATCAAACAGCTAACTACATATATACTCAGGGTGGGGGGGGGGGGTATTCAATCAGACAGCTAACTACATATATACTCAGGGTGGGGGGGGGGGTATTCAATCAAACAGCTAACTACATACATACTCAGGGTGGGGGGCTATTCAATCAAACAGCTAACTACATATATACTCAGGGTGGGGGGGGGGTATTCAATCAAACAGCTAACTACATACATACTCAGGGTGGGGGGGGGCTATTCAATCAAACAGCTAACTACATATATACTCAGGGTGGGGGGGGGGCTATTCAATCAAACAGCTAACTACATATATACTCAGGGTGGGGGGGGGCTATTCAATCAAACAGCTAACTACATATATACTCAGGGTGGGGGGGGGCTATTCAATCAAACAGCTAACTACATATATACTCAGGGTGGGGGGGGCTATTCAATCAAACAGCTAACTACATACATACTCAGGGTGGGGGGCTATTCAATCAAACAGCTAACTACATATATACTCAGGGTGGGGGGGGCTATTCAATCAAACAGCTAACTACATATATACTCAGGGTGGGGGGGGCTATTCAATCAAACAGCTAACTACATACATACTCAGGGTGGGGGGCTATTCAATCAAACAGCTAACTACATACATACTCAGGGTGGGGGGGGGGGGTATTCAATCAAACAGCTAACTACATACATACTCAGGGTGGGGGGGGGCTATTCAATCAAACAGCTAACTACATACATACTCAGGGTGGGGGGGGGGCTATTCAATCAAACAGCTAACTACATATATACTCAGGGTGGGGGGGGGCTATTCAATCAAACAGCTAACTACATACATACTCAGGGTGGGAGGGGCTATTCAATCAAACAGCTAACTACATACATACTCAGTGTGTGGGGGGGGGCTATTCAATCAAACAGCTAACTACATATATACTCAGGGTGGGGGGGGCTATTCAATCAAACAGCTAACTACATACATACTCAGAGAGGGAGGGGGGTATTCAATCAAACAGCTAACTACATACATACTCAGTGTGTGGGGGGGGGCTATTCAATCAAACAGCTAACTACATACATACTCAGAGAGGGAGGGGGCTATTCAATCAAACAGCTAACTACATACATACTCAGGGTGGGGGGGGGCTATTCAATCAAACAGCTAACTACATACATACTCAGGGGGGGGGGGGGCTATTCAATCAAACAGCTAACTACATATATACTCAGGGTGGGGGGGGGGGGGTATTCAATCAGACAGCTAACTACATATATACTCAGGGTGGGGGGGGGGGGTATTCAATCAAACAGCTAACTACATACATACTCAGGGTGGGGGGGGGGGGGGTATTCAATCAAACAGCTAACTACATACATACTCAGGGGGGGGGGGGGGCTATTCAATCAAACAGCTAACTACATATATACTCAGGGTGGGGGGGGGGGGGGTATTCAATCAGACAGCTAACTACATACATACCCAGGGTGGGGGGGCTATTCAATCAAACAGCTAACTACATACATACTCAGAGAGGGAGGGGGGTATTCAATCAAACAGCTAACTACATATATACTCAGGGTGGGGGGCTATTCAATCAAACAGCTAACTACATATATACTCAGGGTGGGGGGGGCTATTCAATCAAACAGCTAACTACATACATACTCAGGGTGGGGGGCTATTCAATCAAACAGCTAACTACATACATACTCAGGGTGGGGGGCTATTCAATCAAACAGCTAACTACATACATACTCAGGGTGGGGGGCTATTCAATCAAACAGCTAACTACATACATACTCAGGGTGGGGGGCTATTCAATCAAACAGCTAACTACATACATACTCAGGGTGGGGGGCTATTCAATCAAACAGCTAACTACATACATACTCAGGGTGGGGGGCTATTCAATCAAACAGCTAACTACATACATACTCAGGGTGGGGGGGGGGGGGGGGTATTCAATCAAACCGCTAACTACATACATACTCAGGGTGGGGGGGGGGTATTCAATCAAACAGCTAACTACATACATACTCAGGGTGGGGGGGGGGGGTATTCAATCAAACAGCTAACTACATACATACTCAGGGTGGGGGGGGGGGGGGGGGGGGGTATTCAATCAAACAGCTAACTACATACATACTCAGGGTGGGGGGGCTATTCAATCAAACAGCTAACTACATACATACTCAGGGGGGGGGGGGGGCTATTCAATCAAACAGCTAACTACATACATACTCGGGGTGGGGGGCTATTCAATCAAACAGCTAACTACATACATACTCAGGGTGGGGGGGCTATTCAATCAAACAGCTAACTACATACATACTCAGGGTGGGGGGCTATTCAATCAAACAGCTAACTACATATATACTCAGGGTGGGGGGGGGGGTATTCAATCAAACAGCTAACTACATATATACTCAGGGTGGGGGGGGGGCTATTCAATCAAACAGCTAACTACATACATACTCAGGGTGGGGGGCTATTCAATCAAACAGCTAACTACATACATACTCAGGGTGGGGGGCTATTCAATCAAACAGCTAACTACATACATACTCAGGGTGGGGGGGGGTATTCAATCAAACAGCTAACTACATACATACTCAGGGTGGGGGGCTATTCAATCAAACAGCTAACTACACGACGTTAAAGCCATATGCCTGTATGTTACACGTCACAGAGCAGCAGCCGTGTTGTCATTGACCTGATGGCTGGTTTGACTGAATATGACCCCTAGACTCTACCTAGACTCATCTGATGTAGCCTGGTTTGACTGAATATGACCCCTAGACTCTACCTAGACTCATCTGATGTAGCTTGGTTTGACTGAATATGACCCCTAGACTCCACCTAGACTCATCTGATGTAGCCTGGTTTGACTGAATATGACCCCTAGACTCCACCTAGACTCATCTGATGTAGCCTGGTTTGACTGAATATGACCCCTAGACTCTACCTAGACTCATCTGATGTAGCCTGGTTTGACTGAATATGACCCCTAGACTCTACCTAGACTCATCTGATGTAGCTTGGTTTGACTGAATATGACCCATAGACTCTACCTAGACTCATCTGATGTAGCTAGCTGTGTTTTGGAACTGTAAATGACAAGGTAAAACATATATCTAGCTAGGCCTACCATGTTTAATGTAACAGGAGGAGTGAATGACTAGTCTGTTTTAGAAAGGGCAGGCTACTAATGTAATCTGTTTAACTCTCTTTCAGTCACCTGCTGAGGGAATATCAAGGAAAGTGTGAAGATATCCTTTCAAAAGTCCATTCACTGTCTTCACTGAGGTCTCAGCCATTCACTGTCTTCACTGAGGTCTCAGCCATTCATGCTCTTCACTTAGGTCTCAGCCATTCACTCTCTTCACTTAGGTCTCAGCCATTCACTCTCTTCACTTAGGTCTCAGCCATTCACTCTCTTCACTTAGGTCTCAGCCATTCACTCTCTTCACTTAGGTCTCAGCCATTCACCACCTTCACTTAGGTCTCAGCCATTCACTCTCTTCACTTAGGTCTCAGCCATTCACTCTCTTCACTTAGGTCTCAGTCATTCACTCTCTTCACTTAGGTCTCAGCCATTCACTCTCTTCACTTAGGTCTCAGTCATTCACTCTCTTCACTTAGGTCTCAGCCATTCACTCTCTTCACTTAGGTCTCAGCCATTCACTCTCTTCACTTAGGTCTCAGCCATTCACTCTCTTCACTTAGGTCTCAGCCATTCATGCTCTTCAGTTATTAGGTCTCAGCCATTCATGCTCTTCAGTCATTAGGTCTCAGCCATTCATGCTCTTCAGCCTCTCTTCAGTCATTAGGTCTCAGCCATTCATGCTCTTCAGTCATTAGGTCTCAGCCATTCATGCTCTTCAGTTATTAGGTCTCAGCCATTCATGCTCTTCAGTCATTAGGTCTCAGCCATTCATGCTCTTCAGTTATTAGGTCCCAGCCATTCATGCTCTTCAGTCATTAGGTCTCAGCCATTCATGCTCTTCAGTCATTAGGTCTCAGCCATTCATGCTCTTCAGTCATTAGGTCTCAGCCATTCATGCTCTTCAGTCATTAGGTCTCAGCCATTCATGCTCTTCAGTCATTAGGTCTCAGCCATTCATGCTCTTCAGTCTCTCTTCAGTTATTAGGTCTCAGCCATTCATGCTCTTCAGTCTCTCTTCAGTTATTAGGTCTCAGCCATTCATGCTCTTCAGTCTCTCTTCAGTTATTAGGTCTCAGCCATTCATGCTCTTCAGTTATTAGGTCTCAGCCATTCATGCTCTTCCGTTATTAGGTCTCAGCCATTCATGCTCTTCAGTTATTAGGTCTCAGCCATTCATGCTCTTCAGCCTCTCTTCAGTTATTAGGTCTCAGCCATTCATGCTCTTCAGTCTCTCTTCAGTCATTAGGTCTCAGCCATTCATGCTCTTCAGTCTCTCTTCAGTCATTAGGTCTCAGCCATTCATGCTCTTCAGTCTCTCTTCAGTCATTAGGTCTCAGCCATTCATGCTCTTCAGTCTCTCTTCAGTCATTAGGTCTCAGCCATTCATGCTCTTCAGTTATTAGGTCTCAGCCATTCATGCTCTTCAGTTATTAGGTCTCAGCCATTCATGCTCTTCAGTCTCTCCAGTTATTAGGTCTCAGCCATTCATGCTCTTCAGTTATTAGGTCTCAGCCATTCATGCTCTTCAGTTATTAGGTCTCAGCCATTCATGCTCTTCAGTTATTAGGTCTCAGCCATTCATGCTCTTCAGTCATTAGGTCTCAGCCATTCATGCTCTTCAGTCTCTCTTCAGTCATTAGGTCTCAGCCATTCATGCTCTTCAGTCTCTCTTCAGTCATTAGGTCTCAGCCATTCATGCTCTTCAGTCTCTCTTCAGTTATTAGGTCTCAGCCATTCATGCTCTTCAGTCTCTCTTCAGTCATTAGGTCTCAGCCATTCATGCTCTTCAGTTATTAGGTCTCAGCCATTCATGCTCTTCAGTTATTAGGTCTCAGCCATTCATGCTCTTCAGTCTCTCTTCAGTTATTAGGTCTCAGCCATTCATGCTCTTCAGTTATTAGGTCTCAGCCATTCATGCTCTTCAGTTATTAGGTCTCAGCCATTCATGCTCTTCAGTTATTAGGTCTCAGCCATTCATGCTCTTCAGTCATTAGGTCTCAGCCATTCATGCTCTTCAGTCTCTCTTCAGTCATTAGGTCTCAGCCATTCATGCTCTTCAGTCTCTCTTCAGTCATTAGGTCTCAGCCATTCATGCTCTTCAGTCTCTCTTCAGTTATTAGGTCTCAGCCATTCATGCTCTTCAGTCTCTCTTCAGTTATTAGGTCTCAGCCATTCATGCTCTTCAGTCTCTCTTCAGTTATTAGGTCTCAGCCATTCATGCTCTTCAGTTATTAGGTCTCAGCCATTCATGCTCTTCAGTCATTAGGTCTCAGCCATTCATGCTCTTCAGTCATTAGGTCTTAGCCATTCATGCTCTTCAGTCATTAGGTCTCAGCCATTCATGCTCTTCAGTCTCTCTTCAGTCATTAGGTCTCAGCCATTCATGCTCTTCAGTCATTAGGTCTCAGCCATTCATGCTCTTCAGTCATTAGGTCTCAGCCATTCATGCTCTTCAGTTATTAGGTCTCAGCCATTCATGCTCTTCAGTCATTAGGTCTCAGCCATTCATGCTCTTCAGTCTCTCTTCAGTTATTAGGTCTCAGCCATTCATGCTCTTCAGTCATTAGGTCTCAGCCATTCATGCTCTTCAGTTATTAGGTCTCAGCCATTCATGCTCTTCAGTCATTAGGTCTCAGCCATTCATGCTCTTCAGTCATTAGGTCTCAGCCATTCATGCTCTTCAGTCATTAGGTCTCAGCCATTCATGCTCTTCAGTCATTAGGTCTCAGCCATTCATGCTCTTCAGTCATTAGGTCTCAGCCATTCATGCTCTTCAGTCATTAGGTCTCAGTGCCTCCCTTGGAATGAGCAGAACAGAAAACTGTTCTGATTGGCTCTGGTGCTGATTTAACTTCACTAGTGTTACAATATAACACCATCATTACAATATAACACCATCATTACAATATAACACCATCATTACAATATAACACCATCATTACAATATAACACCATCATTACAACATAACACCATCATTACAATATAACACCATCATTACAATATAACACCATCATTACAATATAACACCATCATTACAATATAACACCATCATAACAATATAACACCATCAAAACAATATAACACCATCATTACAACATAACACCATCATTACAACATAACACCATCATTACAACATAACACCATCATTACAACATAACACCATCATTACAACATAACACCATCATTACAACATAACACCATCATTACAACATAACACCATCATTACAACATAACACCATCATAACAATATAACACCATCATTACACTATAACACCATCATTACATTATAACACCATCATTACACTATAACACCATCATTACACTATAACACCATCATTACACTATAACACCATCATTACAATATAACACCATCATTACAATACAACACCATCATTACAACACCATCATTACAACACCATCATTACAACACCATCATTACAATATAACACCATCATTACAATGTAACACCATCATTACAATGTAACACCATCATTACAATATAACACCATCATTACAATATAACACCATCAATACAATATAACACCATCAATACAATATAACACCATCATTACAATATAACACCATCATTACAATATAACACCATCATAACAATATAACACCATCATAACAATATAACACCATCATAGCAATATAACACCATCATAACAATATAACACCATCATAACAATATAACACCATCATAACAATATAACACCATCATTACAATATAACACCATCATAACAATATAACACCATCATAACAATATAACACCATCATTACACTATAACACCATCATTACACTATAACACCATCATTACACTATAACACCATCATTACAATATAACACCATCATTACACTATAACACCATCATTACACTATAACACCATCATTACACTATAACACCATCATTACAACACCATCATTACAATATAACACCATCATTACACTATAACACCATCATTACACTATAACACCATCATTACACTATAACACCATCATTACACTATAACACCATCATTACACTATAACACCATCATTACAATATAACACCATCATTACAATATAACACCATCATTACACTATAACACCATCATTACACTATAACACCATCATTACACTATAACACCATCATTACACTATAACACCATCATTACACTATAACACCATTACAATATAACACCATCATTACACTATAACACCATCATTACAATATAACACCATCATTACAATATAACACCATCATTACAATATAACACCATCATTACAAGAGTCTGTGTTAACTTCACTGGTTACAGTGGGATGAGGTTAAAGGTGATTATGTATTGTACTGACCTCGTCCTTAGTGGGAGTCACCATTTAGAATTCTATGGGAGTCACCATTTAGAATTCTGTGGGAGTGACCATTTAGAATTCTGTGGGAGTGACCATTTAGAATTCTATGGGAGTGACCATTTAGAATTCTATGGGAGTGACCATTTAGAATTCTATGGGAGTGACCATTTAGAATTCTATGGGAGTGACCATTTAGAATTCTATGGGAGTGACCATTTAGAATTCTATGGGAGTGACCATTTAGAATTCTATGGGAGTGACCATTTAGAATTCTATGGGAGTGACCATTTAGAATTCTATGGGAGTGACCATTTAGAATTCTATGGGAGTGACCATTTAGAATTCTATGGGAGTGACCATTTAGAATTCTATGGGAGTGACCATTTAGAATTCTATGGGAGTGACCATTTAGAATTCTATGGGAGTGACCATTAGAATTCTATGGGAGTGACCATTAGAATTCTATGGGAGTGACCATTAGAATTCTATGGGAGTGACCATTAGAATTCTATGGGAGTGACCATTAGAATTCTATGGGAGTGACCATTAGAATTCTATGGGAGTGACCATTAGAATTCTATGGGAGTGACCATTTAGAATTCTATGGGAGTGACCATTTAGAATTATATGGGAGTGACCATTTAGAATTCTATGGGAGTGACCATTTAGAATTCTATGGGAGTGACCATTTAGAATTCTATGGGAGTGACCATTTAGAATTCTATGGGAGTGACCATTTAGAATTCTATGGGAGTGACCATTTAGAATTCTATGGGAGTGACCATTTAGAATTCTGTGGGAGTGACCATTAGAATTCTATGGGAGTGACCATTAGAATTCTATGGGAGTGACCATTAGAATTTTTTGGGAGTGACCATTAGAATTCTATGGGAGTGACCATTTAGAATTCTATGGGAGTGACCATTTAGAATTCTATGGGAGTGACCATTTAGAATTCTATGGGAGTGACCATTTAGAATTCTATGGGAGTGACCATTTAGAATTCTATGGGAGTGACCATTTAGAATTCTATGGGAGTCACCATTTAGAATTCTATGGGAGTCACCATTTAGAATTCTATGGGAGTCACCATTTAGAATTCTATGGGAGTGACCATTTAGAATTCTATGGGAGTGACCATTTAGAATTCTATGGGAGTGACCATTTAGAATTCTATGGGAGTGACCATTTAGAATTCTATGGGAGTGACCTTACTGAGGTAAAGTATTTGTCATTATTACATTTTTGCGAATCACGTGACTGCGAGGCGTGTCTCCACACGGGGAAAGGTGCTGTGGCAGATGATTGGTTGGTAGATTAAGCCAATGCCGATGCGCAGGGAGTTTCTCCTGGCCTTTCTATTTGCTAACGAAGTCCTAGTTTGACACATTGGTCGACCGGACTCTTGGCTCATTTGGGCTGACGTGTCTGGGAAGGAGGTTCTGGGAACAACGAGGTTCTGGGAAGGAGGTTCTGGGAACAACGAGGTTCTGGGAACAACGAAGTTCTGGGAGTGACTGGAAACGAGGTTCTGGGAACAACGAGGTTCTGGGAGTGACTGGAAACGAGGTTCTGGGAACAACGAGGTTCTGGGAACAACGAGGTTCTGGGAACAACGAGGTTCTGGGAACAACGAGTGACTGGGAAGGAGGTTATGGGAACAACGAGGTTCTGGGAAGGAGGTTCTGGGAACAACGAGGTTCTGGGAACAACGAGGTTCTGGGAACAACGAGGTTCTGGGAACAACGAGGTTCTGGGAAGGAGGTTCTGGGAACAACGAGGTTCTGTGAACGAGGTTCTGCATTGTATCTGGTGATGTGGTTTCAGTCTTAAATGGTCTGTCTGGTCGTGTATTAGAGAGAAGAGGAGATACCTGGTCAGTTACACAACTGAATGTATTCAACCCATATGTGGCTTCTGCATTTAACCCAGAGTTGGGGGGGGGGGGGGCTGCCTTAGTCAACATCCACGTCATCGGCGCCCGGGGAGCATTTAGTGTTGGGGGGTTAAATGCCTTGCTCAAGGGCAGAACGACACATTTATTTTTCCACCTTGCCGGCTCGGGGATTCGAACCAGCGACCTTTCAGATACTGGCCCCAACAGCCTTATCCACAAAGCTACCTGCCACCCCCATTGGCCCTAACAGCCTTCCCCACAAGGCTACCTGCCACCCCCATTGGCCCTAACAGCCTTATCCACAAAGCTACCTGCCACCCCCATTGGCCCAACAGCCTTATCCACAAGGCTACCTGCCACCCCCTTTGGCCCCAACAGCCTTCCCCACAATGCTACCTGCCACCCCCATTGGCCCAACAGCCTTATCCACAAGGCTACCTGCCACCCCCATTGGCCCAACAGCCTTATCCACAAGGCTACCTGCCACCCCCATTGGCCCAACAGCCTTATCCACAAGGCTACCTGCCACCCCCATTGGCCCAACAGCCTTATCCACAAGGCTACCTGCCACCCCCATTGGCCCCAACAGCCTTATCCACAAGGCTACCTGCCACCCCCATTGGCCCAACAGCCTTATCCACAAGGCTACCTGCCACCCCCATTGGCCCCAACAGCCATATCCACAAGGCTACCTGCCACCCCCATTGGCCCATACAGCCTTATCCACAAGGCTACCTGCCACCCCCATTGGCCCCAACAGCCTTCCCCACAATGCTACCTGCCACCCCCATTGGCCCCAACAGCCTTATCCACAAGGCTACCGGCCACCCCCATTGGCCCCAACAGCCATATCCACAATGCTACCTGCCACCCCCATTGGCCCAACAGCCTTCCCCACAAGGCTACCTGCCACCCCCTTTGGCCCCAACAGCCTTATCCACAAGGCTACCGGCCACCCCCATTGGCCCCAACAGCCATATCCACAATGCTACCTGCCACCCCCATTGGCCCAACAGCCTTCCCCACAAGGCTACCTGCCACCCCCTTTGGCCCCAACAGCCTTATCCACAAGGCTACCGGCCACCCCCATTGGCCCCAACAGCCATATCCACAAGGCTACCTGCCACCCCCTTTGCGCTACTGTCATTGTTGTTAGAAGTGGTCGTCCAGCTCAGTTGATAGAGCGTATCGCTGCCAATGCTAGGATGGTGTGTTCGATTCCCAGGACCCCCCCCCCCCGTACGTAAAATGTATGCACGCATGAATGCTTTGGATAAAAGGCTTAATTCATTATTATGAAGTGTTTTCCTTGACAGTTTGTTTACAGCTCCAGAGATCCCAGAGGTATGACATTTCAGTTCTCTAATTCTCTCTTTACTAAATGCTCTTTTATGTCTTTGTAAGTATTTGACATGTGTTTGGAAACGTATATGGTTTGGCAACATAAAGTTGTTGATTATTTCTGTCACACAACATTGTTCCAGGGAGACCAATAAGCTGCGTATACAACTTGATGATCTGCAGTTGAAAGTAGCTTCTCTGGAAAAGCAACATGCAGGGTACGAAGCCATGCGGGCAGAGCTGGAGGCTAAGCAGGTAAGAGATGTGTCCTATTGTCCTGCAGAGCTGGAGGCTAAGCAGGTAAGAGATGTGAAATGCTCCGTTCTACTCATCATGACAGTGTTTTGTGCTGGAGAGAGCTCTAACAGAGTTGTGTCCTGTTGTCCTAGAGAGCTCTAACAGAGTTGTGTCCTATTGTCCTGGAGAGCTCTAACAGAGTTGTGTCCTATTGTCCTGGAGAGCTCTAACAGAGTTGTGTCCTATTGTCCTGGAGAGCTCTAACAGAGTTGTGTCCTATTGTCCTGGAGAGCTCTAACAGAGTTGTGTCCTATTGTCCTGGAGAGCTCTAACAGAGTTGTGTCCTGGAGAGCTCTAACAGAGTTGTGTCCTATTGTCCTGGAGAGCTCTAACAGAGTTGTGTCCTATTGTCCCGGAGAGCTCTAACAGAGTTGTGTTTCTGTCCTGTAGAGCGCTGAGAAGTTGTCCCAGCAGCTTCTTGAGGAAGTGGAGAGGCTGAAGGAGCAGAACAACAACACAGAGACTCTGTAAGACTCATCAAGAACATTTACAGCATTTAGTTTGGTTCTTGTTCCGCTGACATCTTCTCTCTGTTCTCCAGAAAGAAGAGACTTGAGGGTTCTTGTTCCACTGACATCTCTGTTCTCTCTCTGTTCTCCAGAAATAAGAGACTTGAGGACCAGCTGAAGATGGTAGCAGGTATTGTCTCTGGTTATAATTCTACTTTCTGTAAACCCTCATCCGCTGATATACCCACATTGTAATAGTCTACTGTCTGATGTATGTAAACTCAAGTCTTTCCTGTGGAACTGTTTATTATGAAGAGACAACAGAGAAGCAGTGTGTGGATAATGTCCAGCTGAGACGGGAGAAGACGGCGCTGGAGAAAGACCTGCTGAAAACACAGGTAACAGTATTATCTAACGGGACAATAAATCCTCCTCATTATTAGCAGTTATACAATGTTTGTCTGCCTGGTTTCAACCCACTCAACTAAAACCATTTTGAAGTATTGGTGTCAAAGTGTTTTTAGTACGGTGATGATTTGACGTGTGTTTGTCTTCTCAGGCGTCGTTGAAGACATGTCAGAAGGTAGCAGAGGAAGTGCAGCAGTTGAAGGAGGACAACGCCAGGACATCCGTTCTGTAAGGGTTTCCCCGAGCACCAAAACAACAAGTGGATGGTATAAGTCATGGTGTTGCCTGTACTCATGTTTCTACTTTCTGATTTCACCCACAGGAAACACAACCTGGAAAAACAACTTGGACTGTTTCAAGGTTACTATTATTATCTGCTAGTCTGTGGGAACATCATTTACATGACCTATAAAACAACAATATTCCTATTGTGATGTGTCACACAGCCTGACCTGCCTTGTCTTACTGGCAATGTGCCTGGGTTGTTCTGTTCTAGATTCTAAACTCAAGCAAGAGCGTGACGTTACCGGGCTGAAAACAGAGAAGATTCTACTGGAGAACAAGCTTCTACATCTTCAGGTTTGCATGTTCTCCCTACTTCCACTCACGCTACAACCTGCACTGCTGCGTGTTCTCCCTACTTCCACTCACGCTACAACCTGCACTGCTGCGTGTTCTCCCTACTTCCACTCACGCTACAACCTGCACTGCTGCGTGTTCTCCCTACTTCCACTCACGCTACAACCTGCACTGCTGCGTGTTCTCCCTACTTCCACTCACGCTACAACCTGCACTGCTGCGTGTTCTCCCTACTTCCACTCACGCTACAACCTGCACTGCTGCGTGTTCTCCCTACTTCCACTCACGCTACAACCTGCACTGCTGCGTGTTCTCCCTACTTCCACTCACGCTACAACCTGCACTGCTGCGTGTTCTCCCTACTTCCACTCACGCTACAACCTGCACTGCTGCGTGTTCTCCCTACTTCCACTCACGCTACAACCTGCACTGCTGCGTGTTCTCCCTACTTCCACTCACGCTACAACCTGCACTGCTGCGTGTTCTCCCTACTTCCACTCACGCTACAACCTGCACTGCTGCGTGTTCTCCCTACTTCCACTCACGCTACAACCTGCACTGCTGCGTGTTCTCCCTACTTCCACTCACGCTACAACCTGCACTGCTGCGTGTTCTCCCTACTTCCACTCACGCTACAACCTGCACTGCTGCGTGTTCTCCCTACTTCCACTCACGCTACAACCTGCACTGCTGCGTGTTCTCCCTACTTCCACTCGCGCTACAACCTGCACTGCTGCGTGTTCTCCCTACTTCCACTCGCGCTACAACCTGCACTGCTGCGTGTTCTCCCTACTTCCACTCGCGCTACAACCTGCACTGCTGCGTGTTCTCCCTACTTCCACTCGCGCTACAACCTGCACTGCTGCGTGTTCTCCCTACTTCCACTCGCGCTACAACCTGCACTGCTGCGTGTTCTCCCTACTTCCACTCGCGCTACAACCTGCACTGCTGCGTGTTCTCCCTACTTCCACTCGCGCTACAACCTGCACTGCTGCGTGTTCTCCCTACTTCCACTCGCGCTACAACCTGCACTGCTGCGTGTTCTCCCTACTTCCACTCGCGCTACAACCTGCACTGCTGCGTGTTCTCCCTACTTCCACTCGCGCTACAACCTGCACTGCTGCGTGTTCTCCCTACTTCCACTCGCGCTACAACCTGCACTGCTGCGTGTTCTCCCTACTTCCACTCGCGCTACAACTTGCACTGCTGCTAAATGTTTCCCCTTAAACTTCTCTGGGATATGTGGGACGCTAGCGTCCCAACTTTATGTCCAAAAACCTCATTTGAAATTGGTGCGTTATGTTCGGAAATGCATTGTCTCAAACAAACATCCGGTGAAAGTGCAGAGATACTCATTACAGAAATACTCATCATAAACATTGATAAAAGATACAAGTGTTAAACATACGATTAAAGATAAACTTCTCCTTAATGCAACCACTGTGTCAGATTTCAAAAAGGCTTTACGGTGAAAGCACACTTTGCGATTATGTTAGGTCAACGCCTAGTCACAGAAAACCATACAGCCTTTTTCCAAAGAAGGAGAGGTGTCACAAAAGACAGAAATAGCGTTAAAATGATTCACTTACCTTTGATCTTCACCGGATGGCACTCCCAGGTCTCTATGTTTGACAATAAATGTTTGTTTTGTTCGATAAAGTTCATCTTTATGTCCAAATAGCTCCTTTTTGTCCAGTAATCCAAATGCACAAGGTGCGAGCACTAAGTCCAGACGAAAAGTCAAGAAAGTTATATTACAGTTTGATTATATACATCGTTTGACATGTTTCTACAATCTTTAGGATGTTTTTATCATAAATCTTCAATAATATTCCAACCGGACAATTCCTTTGTCTTTAGAAATGAAAGGGAACAGAGCTCGCGCGTGACTAAACTAAAGGCTTTCAGCCTGACCACTGATTCAAACAGCTCTTATTCACTCCCCCTTCACAGTAGAAGCCTGAAACAAATGTTCTAAAGACTGTTGACATCTAGTGGAAGCCTTTGGAAGTGCAATCTGACCCCATAGACACTGTATATTGGATAGGCAATCACTTAAAAAAACTACAAACCTCAGATTTCCCACTTCCTGGTTGGATTTTTCTCAGGTTTTTGCCTACCATATGAGTTCTGTTATACTCAGACATTATTTTAACAGTTTTGGAAACTTTAGTGTGTTTTCTATCCAAATCTACTAATAATATGCATGTTCTAGCTTCTGGGCCTGAGTAACAGGCAGTTTACTCTGGGCACCTTATTCATCCAAACTACTCAATACTGCCCCCTGTTCCCAAAGAAGTTAAACCACTCGAGTGTTGCTTTAGCAGTATGCTTAGGGTCATTGTCCTGCTGGAAGGTGAACCTCCTTCCCAGTCTCAAATCTCTGGAAGACTGAAACAGGTTTAGTACAATTTCCCTGTATTTAGCGCCATCCATCATTCTTTCAATTCTGACCAGTTTCCCAGTCCCTGCCGATGGAAAAACATTCCCACAGCATGATGCTGCCACCACCATGCTTCACTGTGGGGATGGTGTCCTCGGGGTGAGGTGTTGGGTTTACACCAGACATAGAGTTTTCCTTGATGGCCAAAAAGCTACATTTTAGTCTCATCTGACCAGAGTACCTTCTTCCATATGTTTGGGGAGTCTCCCACATGCCTTTTGGCGAAAACCAAACGTGTTTGCTTATTTTGTTCTTTAAGCAATGGCTTTTTCTGGCCACTCTTCCGTAAAGCCCAGCTCTGTGGTGTACGTCTTAAAGTGGTCCTGTGGACCGATACTCCAATCTCCACTGTGGAGCTTTGCAGCTCCTTCAGGGTTATCTTTGGTCTCTTTGTTGCCTCTGATTAATGCCCTCCTTGCCTGGTCTGAGTTTTGGTGGGCGGCCCTCTCTTGACAGGTTTGTTGTGGTGCCATATTCTTTAAAAAGATTTAATAATGGATTTAATGGTGCTCTGTGGGATGTTCAAAGTTTGAGATTTTTTTTATAACCCAACCCTGATCTGTACTTCTCCATAACTTTGTCCCTTGACCTGTTTGGAGAGCTCCTTGGTCTTCATAGTGCCCCTTGCTTAGTGGTGTTGCAGACTCTGGGGCCTTTCAGAACAGGTGTAAATATACTGAGATCATGTGACAGATCATGTGACACTTAGAGTGCACACAGGTGGAATTTATTTAACTAATTATGTGACTTCTGAAGGTAATTGATTGCACCAGATCTTATTTAGGGGCTTCATAGCAAAGAGGGTGAATACATACAGTGGGGAGAACAAGTATTTGATACACTGCCGATTTTGCAGGTTTTCCTACTTACAAAGCATGTAGAGGTCTGTAATTTTTATCATAGCTATACTTCAACTGTGAGAGATGGAATCTAAAACAAAAATCCAGAAAATCACATTGTATGATTTTTAAGTAATTACAATTCACTTCACTAATTTTGACTATTTTGTGTATGGCCATTTACATGAAATCCAAATAAAAATCCATTTAAATTACAGGTTGTAATGCAACAAAATAGGAAAAACGCCAAGGGGGATGAA
>NW_024061469.1:106428-125437 GCF_016432855.1 Salvelinus namaycush
CCCAGTCATCCTACAGAAGGACTGGCCTCCCCCAGTCATCCTACGGAAGGACTGACGGATGTCGGTATAGTACCAACAGTCATCACCACGGTGCATTCCTCTGGGGCAGAGGAATCATCATCATTTGAACAGAAGTCTCTAGCACCTCTGCTAAAATCTAGTGTCCACATCTCTCCTGCCAGTTTAATGATCTTTGTAAAGAACTCTGAACTCCATGACGACATCCAGGCAACGAAACACAACGCTCAGAGTAGCAGAAACCATACAGTATGCAAGAGGTTACATAGTCCCATGTGTCTTTCCCCTGTGGTGAACGTGAAGCTCCTGAGATCTGGTACACAACCGAAGAGGATGAATGGAAAGAAAGATGCTGAAGACCCAGGGTCTGACGTGAGGAGTCCACCGTCTCCTACAGAGTTACAGAGTGACGAGCCTTTGAACAACGGGATGCTGAAAGATTGTGATGGCCCAGTCCATGTTCTACAACACCAGGATATGAAAGCTGAGCGTAAGCATCCTACAACCACCAACTGCATCTCTGAGTCAAGGTCTGAGTCCCAGCTGACAGATGAAGGGTCTGAGAAACTAGGTGGAAATGCCCAGACTGAGATGATCAGTACTAGAAGTAGGCGTGTCAGGAAGAGTCTTGTTAGATCAAACACAGTCCAAACCAGCTCAGTGAAAGACGGCGCGGCTCCCAGGGACGGCCAGCAAACGGCCACCGTTTCATGTAAAGTTATTATTGAAAGACTCAGCCCTGACATGAGGGAAGAGATCAGGCCAGCAGTCTTGTCTGTGGGCCGCTCCCCAGAACCCACAGCAGTCTTGCCTGTGGGCCACTTCCCAGAACCCACAGCAGCCTTGCCTGTGGGCCACTCCCCAGAACCCACAGGGAAAGTTCCTATTGGGAAGGTTCGCTTTGAAGTGGGTCCTCCGTTACCTCCTCTTCTGATGCCTCTCACTGTAACTCCTCCGAGACCGGTAAAACCTGGCAATCCAAGACAGGTGATTGGTAAACTGTCCTTTCCCTCACCAATGGAAGGACCTGTTGCGTCCCAAACAGCACCTGATGGTCAGATGTTGAGCTCCCCGTCTCGAACCACCCCTTCCTCACCACTACAGTTTGGTTCAGCCACTCCTAAACACGCTGTACCTGTTCCAGGGAGACTTCCTGCCTTCAGCCCCTCCTCTTCCTCCACTAGTCCCGCCCAGGAGAACTCCATGAGGATTCTAGACAGCAGGTATCCAGAACTGTCTGCCCGTGCCAGGACTCTCAGTATCCTCCGAGGAAACCTCTGTATGTCTTCTGCTGAGACGGGGACAACACCCTGCAGCTCTGTCAGTCAGATATCTGGCTTCAAAACCATCAACTCCTCGTCCACGGCTTTCACCAAAACAGAGCAAAGAGGGAAGCGAAGTGGAGTCAACATGCTTCTACCAAAGAGTGCCAAAAGACTGAGGCTGGATAACTGCTCTCCCGGCCCTGCTGGAGCGACGGCCGGCCCTGCTACTAAGGAGATATCTTCCATGACATCAGCCAGTCCGGACCGACTACTCAGGACACCTCAACATGGGAGTTCTTCACAGCCTACAGAGAAGGAGAAACTGGTTGGGAAACCAGCAGGCGAAGCCTCCGTATCCCAGGCCTTAGAGAAGATAGCAGCCCAGTGTTTTGACCTGTTGCCTGTCATCAAGAGCCACCTGTTTGTTGGGAATCTGTCTAGGAAGCCTGTGTTACGGGATGAGGAGAAGGCGGTCCTCTCTGAGTTCTCAAACAATCAGGTTAGTCACGTACAGCTTTGCCTCGGCTACATAGCATATTTACCTTAGGATCTTTTAAAGGTATGCTTCTGGATTTTGGCAATGAGACCCTTTATTTACATCCCCAGAGTAGTTTTAACGTAGTTGCTAACTAGCTCTAGCACAATTGCTAATTAGCGTTAGCACAATGACTAGAAGTCTATGGTATCTGCTAGCAGAGATCCTAAAGTATCCTTTTAATTTGTAGACGTAAACACCTCTTACATGGTTGTCCTGTGAATCATTGGTACATGGTTGTCCTGTGAATCATTGGTGCATGGTTGTCCTGTGAATCATTGGTGCATGGTTGTCCTGTGAATCATTGGTGCATGGTTGTCCTGTGAATCATTGGTGCATGGTTGTCCTGTGAATCATTGGTGCATGGTTGTCCTGTGAATCATTGGTGCATGGTTGTCCTGTGAATCATTGGTGCATGGTTGTCCTGTGAATCATTGGTGCATGGTTGTCCTGTGAATCATTGGTGCATGGTTGTCCTGTGAATCATTGGTGCATGGTTGTCCTGTGAATCATTGGTGCATGGTTGTCCTGTGAATCATTGGTGCATGGTTGTCCTGTGAATCATTGGTGCATGGTTGTCCTGTGAATCATTGGTGCATGGTTGTCCTGTGAATCATTGGTGCATGGTTGTCCTGTGAATCATTGGTGCATGGTTGTCCTGTGAATCATTGGTGCATGGTTGTCCTGTGAATCATTGGTGCATGGTTGTCCTGTGAATCATTGGTGCATGGTTGTCCTGTGAATCATTGGTGCATGGTTGTCCTGTGAATCATTGGTGCATGGTTGTCCTGGGAATCATTGGTGCATGGTTGTCCTGTGACTTGTTAGCCTCTGGCAGATGATCTGATGTCGGTGATGCTGACGAAGCTGAAGACTGAGAGGACTGAGCTGCCTGGGTCTCACCTCCAGGCTCTGGTTAGAGTCTACACTGCTCTGTGCCGACAGAGGAGGGACTGGGACAGGGCACATATCCTGGCCTACAGCATCCTTAGAGAAGGTAACACATCCTGGCCTACAGCATCCTTAGAGAAGGTAACACATCCTGGCCTACAGCGTCCTTAGAGAAGGTAACACATCCTGGCCTACGGCGTCCTTAGAGAAGGTAACACATCCTGGCCTACAGCGTCCTTAGAGAAGGTAACACATCCTGGCCTACGGCGTCCTTAGAGAAGGTAACACATCCTGGCCTACAGCATCCTTAGAGAAGGTAACACATCCTGGCCTACAGCGTCCTTAGAGAAGGTAACACATCCTGGCCTACGGTGTCCTTAGAGAAGGTAACACATCCTGGCCTACGGTGTCCTTAGAGAAGGTAACACATCCTGGCCTACGGTGTCCTTAGAGAAGGTAACACATCCTGGCCTACAGCGTCCTTAGAGAAGGTAACACATCCTGGCCTACGGCGTCCTTAGAGAAGGTAACACATCCTCGGTTACGGCGTCCTTAGAGAAGGTAGCACATCCTGGCCTACGGCGTCCTTAGAGAAGGTAACACATCCTGGCCTACAGCATCCTTAGAGAAGGTAACACATCCTGGCCTACGGTGTCCTTAGAGAAGGTAACACATCCTGGCCTACATCATCCTTAGAGAAGGTAACACATCCTGGCCTACAGCATCCTTAGAGAAGGTAACACATCCTGGCCTACAGCGTCCTTAGAGAAGGTAACATCCTGGGTTACAGCATCCTTAGAGAAGGTAACACATCCTGGCCTACGGCATCCTTAGAGAAGGTAACACATCCTGGCCTACAGCATCCTTAGAGAAGGTAACACATCCTGGCCTACGGTGTCCTTAGAGAAGGTAACACATCCTGGCCTACAGCATCCTTAGAGAAGGTAACACATCCTGGGTTACGGCGTCCTTAGAGAAGGTAACATATCCTGGCCTACAGCGTCCTTAGAGAAGGTAACACATCCTGGCCTACGGCGTCCTTAGAGAAGGTAACACATCCTGGCCTACAGCGTCCTTAGAGAAGGTAACACATCCTGGGTTACGGCGTCCTTAGAGAAGGTAACACATCCTGGCCTACAGCATCCTTAGAGAAGGTAACACATCCTGGCCTACGGTGTCCTTAGAGAAGGTAACACATCCTGGCCTACAGCATCCTTAGAGAAGGTAACACATCCTGGGTTACGGCGTCCTTAGAGAAGGTAACATATCCTGGCCTACAGCGTCCTTAGAGAAGGTAACACATCCTGGGTTACGGCATCCTTAGAGAAGGTAACATATCCTGGCCTACGGCATCCTTAGAGAAGGTAACACATCCTGGGTTACGGCGTCCTTAGAGAAGGTAACACATCCTGGCCTACGGTGTCCTCAGAGAAGGTAACACATCCTGGGTTACGGCATCCTTAGAGAAGGTAACACATCCTGGCCTACATCATCCTTAGAGAAGGTAACACATCCTGGCCTACGGTGTCCTCAGAGAAGGTAACACATCCTGGGTTACGGCATCCTTAGAGAAGGTAACACATCCTGGCCTACATCATCCTTAGAGAAGGTAACACATCCTGGGTTACGGTGTCCTTAGAGAAGGTAACACATCCTGGGTTACGGCGTCCTTAGAGAAGGTAACACATCCTGACCTACAGCATCCTTAGAGAAGGTAGCACATCCTGGCCTACGGTGTGCTTAGAGAAGGTAACACATCCTGGCCTACATCATCCTTAGAGAAGGTAGCACATCCTGGCCTACATCATCCTTAGAGAAGGTAACACATCCTGGCCTACGGCGTCCTTAGAGAAGGTAACACATCCTGGCCTACGGTGTCCTTAGAGAAGGTAGCACATCCTGGCCTACATCATCCTTAGAGAAGGTAACACATCTTGGCCTACATCATCCTTAGAGAAGGTAACACATCCTGGCCTACAGCGTCCTTAGAGAAGGTAACACATCCTGGCCTACATCATCCTTATAGAAGGTAACACATCCTGGCCTACGGCGTCCTTAGAGAAGGTAACACATCCTGGCCTACGGTGTCCTTAGAGAAGGTAACACATCCTGGCCTACAGCATCCTTAGAGAAGGTAGCACATCCTGGGTTACGACGTCCTCAGAGAAGGTAACACATCCTGGCCTACGGTGTCCTCAGAGAAGGTAACACATCCTGGGTTACGGCATCCTTAGAGAAGGTAACACATCCTGGCCTACATCATCCTTAGAGAAGGTAACACATCCTGGGTTACGGTGTCCTTAGAGAAGGTAACACATCCTGGGTTACGACGTCCTTAGAGAAGGTAACACATCCTGGCCTACGGCGTCCTTAGAGAAGGTAACACATCCTGGCCTACATCATCCTTAGAGAAGGTAACATATCCTGGCCTACAGCATCCTTAGAGAAGGTAACATATCCTGGGTTACGGTGTCCTTAGAGAAGGTAACACATCCTGGCCTACAGCATCCTTAGAGAAGGTAACACATCCTGGGTTACAGCGTCCTTAGAGAAGGTAACACATCCTGGCCTACGGCATCCTTAGAGAAGGTAACACATCCTGGCCTACAGCATCCTTAGAGAAGGTAACACATCCTGGCCTACGGCGTCCTTAGAGAAGGTAACACATCCTGGCCTACAGCGTCCTTAGAGAAGGTAACACATCCTGGCCTACGGTGTCCTTAGAGAAGGTAACACATCCTGGCCTACAGCATCCTTAGAGAAGGTAACACATCCTGGGTTACGGCGTCCTTAGAGAAGGTAACATATCCTGGCCTACAGCGTCCTTAGAGAAGGTAGCACATCCTGGCCTACGGTGTGCTTAGAGAAGGTAACACATCCTGGCCTACATCATCCTTAGAGAAGGTAACACATCCTGGCCTACGGTGTCCTTAGAGAAGGTAACACATCCTGACCTACAGCATCCTTAGAGAAGGTAACACATCCTGGCCTACGGCGTCCTTAGAGAAGGTAACACATCCTGGCCTACGGCGTCCTTAGAGAAGGTAACACATCCTGGCCTACATCATCCTTAGAGAAGGTAACACATCCTGGCCTACATCATCCTTAGAGAAGGTAGCACATCCTGGCCTACATCATCCTTAGAGAAGGTAGCACATCCTGGCCTACGGCGTCCTTAGAGAAGGTAACACATCCTGGCCTACATCATCCTTAGAGAAGGTAACACATCCTGGCCTACGGTGTCCTTAGAGAAGGTAACACATCCTGGCCTACAGCGTCCTTAGAGAAGGTAACACATCCTGGCCTACAGCGTCCTTAGAGAAGGTAACACATCCTGGCCTACAGCGTCCTTAGAGAAGGTAACACATCCTGGCCTACAGCGTCCTTAGAGAAGGTAACACATCCTGGCCTACAGCGTCCTTAGAGAAGGTAACACATCCTGGCCTACAGCGTCCTTAGAGAAGGTAACACATCCTGGCCTACAGCGTCCTTAGAGAAGGTAACACATCCTGGCCTACAGCATCCTTAGAGAAGGTAACACATCCTGGCCTACATCATCCTTAGAGAAGGTAACACATCCTGGCCTACGGCGTCCTTAGAGAAGGTAACACATCCTGGGTTACGGCATCCTTAGAGAAGGTAACACATCCTGGCCTACATCATCCTTATAGAAGGTAACACATCCTGGCCTACGGTGTCCTTAGAGAAGGTAACACATCCTGGCCTACAGCGTCCTTAGAGAAGGTAACACATCCTGGCCTACAGCGTCCTTAGAGAAGGTAACACATCCTGGCCTACAGCGTCCTTAGAGAAGGTAACACATCCTGGCCTACAGCGTCCTTAGAGAAGGTAACACATCCTGGCCTACAGCGTCCTTAGAGAAGGTAACACATCCTGGCCTACAGCGTCCTTAGAGAAGGTAACACATCCTGGCCTACAGCGTCCTTAGAGAAGGTAACACATCCTGGCCTACATCATCCTTATAGAAGGTAACACATCCTGGCCTACGGCGTCCTTAGAGAAGGTAACACATCCTGGGTTACGGCATCCTTAGAGAAGGTAACACATCCTGGCCTACATCATCCTTAGAGAAGGTAACACATCCTGGGTTACGGTGTCCTTAGAGAAGGTAACACATCCTGGGTTACGACGTCCTTAGAGAAGGTAACACATCCTGGCCTACGGCGTCCTTAGAGAAGGTAACACATCCTGGCCTACATCATCCTTAGAGAAGGTAACATATCCTGGCCTACAGCATCCTTAGAGAAGGTAACATATCATGGGTTACGGTGTCCTTAGAGAAGGTAACACATCCTGGCCTACAGCATCCTTAGAGAAGGTAACATATCCTGGGTTACGGTGTCCTTAGAGAAGGTAACACATCCTGGCCTACAGCATCCTTAGAGAAGGTAACATATCCTGGCCTACAGCGTCCTTAGAGAAGGTAACACATCCTGGCCTACAGCATCCTTAGAGAAGGTAACATATCCTGGCCTACAGCGTCCTTAGAGAAGGTAACACATCCTGGCCTACAGCATCCTTAGAGAAGGTAACACATCCTGGGTTACAGCGTCCTTAGAGAAGGTAACACATCCTGGCCTACAGCATCCTTAGAGAAGGTAACACATCCTGGCCTACAGCATCCTTAGAGAAGGTAACACATCCTGGCCTACGGCATCCTTAGAGAAGGTAACACATCCTGGCCTACAGCATCCTTAGAGAAGGTAACACATCCTGGCCTACGGCATCCTTAGAGAAGGTAACACATCCTGGCCTACAGCGTCCTTAGAGAAGGTAACACATCCTGGCCTACAGCGTCCTTAGAGAAGGTAACACATCCTGGCCTACAGCGTCCTTAGAGAAGGTAACACATCCTGGGTTACGGCGTCCTTAGAGAAGGTAACATATCCTGGGTTACGGCGTCCTTAGAGAAGGTAACACATCCTGGCCTACGACGTCCTTAGAGAAGGTAACACATCCTGGGTTACGGTGTCCTTAGAGAAGGTAACACATCCTGGCCTACAGCATCCTTAGAGAAGGTAACACATCCTGGGTTACGGCGTCCTTAGAGAAGGTAACACATCCTGGCCTACATCATCCTTAGAGAAGGTAACATATCCTGGGTTACGGCGTCCTTAGAGAAGGTAACACATCCTGGCCTACGACGTCCTTAGAGAAGGTAACACATCCTGGCCTACAGCATCCTTAGAGAAGGTAACACATCCTGGCCTACATCATCCTTAGAGAAGGTAACACATCCTGGCCTACGGTGTCCTTAGAGAAGGTAACACATCCTGGGTTACGGTGTCCTTAGAGAAGGTAGCACATCCTGGCCTACGGTGTCCTTAGAGAAGGTAGCACATCCTGGCCTACATCATCCTTAGAGAAGGTAACACATCCTGGCCTACATCATCCTTAGAGAAGGTAACACATCCTGGCCTACGGTGTCCTTAGAGAAGGTAACACATCCTGGCCTACAGCATCCTTAGAGAAGGTAACACATCCTGGCCTACATCATCCTTAGAGAAGGTAACACATCCTGGCCTACGGTGTCCTTAGAGAAGGTAACACATCCTGGCCTACGGTGTCCTTAGAGAAGGTAACACATCCTGACCTAAGGTCCTCCCGGGTGGCGCAGTTGTCTAAGGCACTGCATCGCAGTGCTAGCTGTGCCACCAGAGATTCTGGGTTCGAGCCCAGGCTCTGTCGCAGCCGGCCGCGACCGGGAGGTCCATGGGGCGGCGCACAATTGTCCCAGCTTCGTCCGGGTTAGGGGAGGGTTTGGCCGGTAGGGATATCCTTGTCTCATCGCGCACTAGCGACTCCTGTGGCGGGCCGGGCGCAGTGCACGCTAACCAAGGGGGCCAGGTGTACGGTGTTTCCTCCGACACATTGGTGCGGCTGGCTTCCGGGTTGGATGCGCGCTGTGTTAAGAAGCAGTGCGGCTTGGTTGGCTTGTGTTTCGGAGGACGCATGGCTCTCGACCTCTCCCGAGTCCGTACGGGAGTTGCAGTGATGAGACAAGACTGACCCTACTACCAATTGGATACCACGAAATTGGGGAGAAAAAAGGGGTTACATTTTATTTATTTTTTATAAACACATCCTGGCCTACGGCGTCCTTAGAGAAGGTAACATGGCTTCATTGAATAGCTTGAGTTGACTGACGTTTACAGCTGCTTACAGCTTGAGTTGACTGACGTGACTCCACAGCCCGAGTCGACTGACGTGACTCCACAGCCCGAGTTGACTTTGTTTCTGTTCTTGTCCCCCCCCCCCCCCAGATTTGCCCGAGTCAGCCAAGCTGGTTCTGTTCATGGTGACCACGTGGCCCAATGTGTTCTCCTGCAGGACTGTAGTGTGCCAGGCCATCCACACGGTCACCAAGGTCAAAGCTCAAGGAGAGGTGCTCCACTGCCTAACTGCTTACCTGGGATGGGAGAAGGTATGGCATCTCTATACGCTTGGTCTGTGGTCATGAACAGGTTATGGATCTATTGGTCTCCACCTTTTGATCAATTAACAGAGGGAAGAGTTGTCAGTATTCTGTCACTGAGAAGGCCATTTCCTGTTTGTGTATTGTGAGTTTTGACTTCCTGCCATGTCTGTGTCCCCAGAGTCCTCCTAGTGACGTTGATCAGTTGGTGTCCCGTACGTTGACGTCCGTCAGAGATGCAGCTGAGATGACCTTCCAGAAACACCCGCGACAGGGAGAGGACCTGAACCCTGTTGCCTGGCAACACATCTTCGCCCTGGAGCTGCTCTGCTCTCAAACACACTGGCAGTGGACCCATGACAACCTACTGAGGTAGAAAGCAGGCCTGCTATTGGTTGTTGTTGACTGCCACAGCTGGACTGAAATTCACCGGCTAACAAAACAATGAAGACGAAACCAGACGCATACATTTAGTAAACTCTTTAATGTCATTATGACCATCCAGATAAATATTAATCTAGCTAGACAGCATGTGGGGGGGGGGGGGGGCCAACCTAAAAATGATTTTGTGAACCGTTGAAGATGGTTAGATAATTTATGTAGCCAACTCAGGCAGTTAGCTCCATTGACTTAGACTGTAGATGTCACTTTTTAGGTGACCTCACCAAATTCACATAGAAATGTGAGTTATAGATCTGTCGTTCTCATTGAAAGCCAGTCTAAGAAGAGGTAGATCTGTTCTATGTGTTACAGATCTGTCATTCTCATTGAAAGCCAGTCTAAGAAGAGGTAGATCTGTTCTATGTCACTATTTCTATGCTTCCGGGCTTAAGTAAAATTTTTGCGTCTTTTTACTTTCAGTTTTGTACACCAGCTGTAAACAGTTATGGAAAATATGGTTCTAGAAAAGAAACAGCGATTTAGATGGTACAATGATTCTCTACACTGTACAGGCTTTATTTGGTCACAAAAACAATCAAACTTAGAATTTTAGCAACCAGAAAATGGCGGAGAGATTTCTGCATAGTACATCTTTAACATAGGCTTCGATTAGCATGGCTAGCGATTAGCATGGCTAGCACACTGCAGTGGACATGGAGACAACATGACAGACTGTAGACAGTAGATGCAGTGGACATGGAGACAACATGACAGACTGTAGACAGTAGATGCAGTGGATATAGAGACAACATGACAGACTGTAGACAGTAGATACAGTATGATGGGTAGTGCAGTGGATAGAGACATGACAGACTGTAGACAGTAGATACAGTATGATGGGTAGTGCAGTGGATAGAGACATGACAGACTGTAGACAGTAGATACAGTATGATGGGTAGTGCAGTGGATAGAGACATGACAGACTGTAGACAGTAGATACAGTATGATGGGTAGTGCAGTGGATAGAGACATGACAGACTAGACAGTAGATACAGTATGATGGGTAGTGCAGTGGATAGAGACATGACAGACTGTAGACAGTAGATACAGTATGATGGGTAGTGCAGTGGATAGAGACATGACAGACTGTAGACAGTAGATACAGTATGATGGGTAGTGCAGTGGATAGAGACATGACAGACTGTAGACAGTAGATACAGTATGATGGGTAGTGCAGTGGATAGAGACATGACAGACTGTAGACAGTAGATACAGTATGATGGGTAGTGCAGTGGATATAGAGACATCATGACAGACTGTTCTTTGTCTTCCTGTTTAAAGTAAAGAGCTGTGGCCGGTAATGAACTCCTGGGTGACCCAGCCCAGATCCAGACAAACTCCCATCCAGGATGTCACTGTGGCTGCAGTCCTCAGACTCATAGGTGGGTGGAGTTTGTTCTGTGTAGAATTGTTTCATCAAACACTTTAAAAAATATATATAATTTGTACTGACCAATGAAGCGTAACCCTGAGAACCACCTCGTTAGGACGCTTTGGGCAGCTGGGGATAAAGGAGCGATGTGGCTCGTCTGTGAAGAACATCGCCAGGGTCATCAACACGTTCGCCAGACATGGACGGTCAGAAGGTAATCTACTGGGAAGCTTCTGAAATGGTTCCTCTATATCATCAGTCATTCTGCTCAGACGGACTAACGCCAGTCATTCTGCTCAGACGGACTAACGCCAGTCATTCTGCTCAGACGGACTAACGCCAGTCATTCTGCTCAGACGGACTAACGCCAGTCATTCTGCTCAGACGGACTAACGCCAGTCATTCTGCTCAGACGGACTAACGCCAGTCATTCTGCTCAGACGGACTAACGTCAGTCATTCTGCTCAGACGGACTAACGTCAGTCATTCTGCTCAGACGGACTAACGTCAGTCATTCTGCTCAGACGGACTAACGTCAGTCATTCTACTGAGACGGACTAACGTCAGTCATTCTGCTCAGACGGACTAACGTCAGTCATTCTGCTCAGACGGACTAACGTCAGTCATTCTGCTCAGACGGACTAACGTCAGTCATTCTGCTCAGACGGACTAACGCCAGTCATTCTGCTCAGACGGACTAACGCCAGTCATTCTGCTCAGACGGACTAACGCCAGTCATTCTGCTCAGACGGACTAACGCCAGTCATTCTGCTCAGACGGACTAACGCCAGTCATTCTGCTCAGACGGACTAACGCCAGTCATTCTGCTCAGACGGACTAACGCCAGTCATTCTGCTCAGACGGACTAACGCCAGTCATTCTGCTCAGACGGACTAACGCCAGTCATTCTGCTCAGACGGACTAACGCCAGTCATTCTGCTCAGACGGACTAACGCCAGTCATTCTGCTCAGACGGACTAACGTCCCCGTCGCTTTAACCGGCAGAATATCTTTAGTTTTTTCTTTGTTTTTCTCCCCTATTTCGTGGTATCCAATTGTTAGTAGTTACTGTCTTACTGTCTCATCGCTACAACTCCCGTACGGGCTCGGGAGAGGCGAAGGTCGAGAGCAATGCGTCCTCCAAAACACAACCCAACCAAGCCGCACTGCTTCTTAACACAGCACGCATCCAACCCGGAAGCCAGCCACACCAATGTGTCGGAGGAAACACCGTACACCTGGCGACCTGGTCAGCGTGCACTGCGCCCAGCCCGCCACAGGAGTCGCTAACCCAGACAACGCTGGGCCAATTGTGCCCCCTGAGCCTCCCGGTCGCGGCCGGCTGCGACAGAGCCTGGGCTCGAACCCAGAGTCTGTGGTGGCACAGCTAGCACTGCAATGCAGTGCCTTAGACCACTGCGCCACCCGGGAGGCCCCGGCAGAATATCTATTGGCAGGATGAATATACTGCCAGGGCTGAATGTGTGTAGTTTAATGCTTCCCTTGTCAGGATGAATATACTGCCAGGGCTGAATGTCTGTAGTTTAATGCTTCCCTTGTCAGGGTGAATATACTGCCAGGGCTGAATGTGTGTAGTTTAATGCTTCCCTTGTCAGGATGAATATACTGCCAGGGCTGAATGTGTGTAGTTTAATGCTTCCCTTGTCAGGGTGAATATACTGCCGGGGCTGAATGTGTGTAGTTTAATGCTTCCCTTGTCAGGATGAATATACTGCCAGGGCTGAATGTGTGTAGTTTAATGCTTCCCTTGTCAGGATGAATATACTGCCAGGGCTGAATGTGTGTAATTTAATGCTTCCCTTGTCAGGATGAATATACTGCCAGGGCTGAATGTGTGTAGTTTAATGCTTCCCTTGTCAGGATGAATATACTGCCAGGGCTGAATGTGTGTAGTTTAATGCTTCCCTTGTCAGGATGAATATACTGCCAGGGCTGAATGTGTGTAGTTTAATGCTTCCCTTGTCAGGATGAATATACTGCCGTGGCTGAATGTGTGTAGTTTAATGCTTCCCTTGTCAGGATGAATATACTGCCAGGGCTGAGTGTGTGTAGTTTAATGCTTCCCTTGTCAGGATGAATATACTGCCAGGGCTGAATGTGTGTAGTTTAATGCTTCCCTTGTCAGGGTGAATATACTGCCGGGGCTGAATGTGTGTAGTTTAATGCTTCCCTTGTCAGGATGAATATACTGCCAGGGCTGAATGTGTGTAGTTTAATGCTTCCCTTGTCAGGATGAATATACTGCCAGGGCTGAATGTGTGTAGTTTAATGCTTCCCTTGTCAGGATGAATATACTGCCAGGGCTGAATGTGTGTAGTTTAATGCTTCCCTTGTCAGGGTGAATATACTGCCAGGGCTGAATGTGTGTAGTTTAATGCTTCCCTTGTCAGGATGAATATACTGCCAGGGCTGAGTGTGTGTAGTTTAATGCTTCCCTTGTCAGGATGAATATACTGCCAGGGCTGAATGTGTGTAGTTTAATGCTTCCCTTGGCAGGATGAATATACTGCCAGGGCTGAATGTGTGTAGTTTAATGCTTCCCTTGTCAGGATGAATATACTGCCAGGGCTGAATGTGTGTAGTTTAATGCTTCCCTTGTCAGGATGAATATACTGCCAGGGCTGAGTGTGTGTAGTTTAATGCTTCCCTTGTCAGGATGAATATACTGCCAGGGCTGAATGTGTGTAGTTTAATGCTTCCCTTGTCAGGATGAATATACTGCCAGGGCTGAATGTGTGTAGTTTAATGCTTCCCTTGTCAGGATGAATATACTGCCAGGGCCGAATGTGTGTAGTTTCATGCTTCCCTTGTCAGGATGAATATACTGCCAGGGCCGAGTGTGTGTAGTTTAATGCTTCCCTTGTCAGGATGAATATACTGCCAGGGCTGAATGTGTGTAGTTTAATGCTTCCCTTGTCAGGATGAATATACTGCCAGGGCTGAATGTGTGTAGTTTAATGCTTCCCTTGTCAGGATGAATATACTGCCAGGGCTGAATGTGTGTAGTTTAATGCTTCCCTTGTCAGGATGAATATACTGCCAGGGCTGAATGTGTGTAATTTAATGCTTCCCTTGTCAGGATGAATATACTGCAAGGGCTGAATGTGTGTAGTTTAATGCTTCCCTTGTCAGGATGAATATACTGCCAGGGCTGAATGTGTGTAATTTAATGCTTCCCTTGTCAGGATGAATATACTGCCAGGGCTGAATGTGTGTAATTTAATGCTTCCCTTGTCAGGATGAATATACTGCCAGGGCTGAATGTGTGGAGGTTAATGCTTCCCTTGTCAGGATGAATATACTGCCAGGGCTGAATGTGTGTAGTTTAATGCTTCCCTTGTCAGGATGAATATACTGCCAGGGCTGAGTGTGTGTAGTTTAATGCTTCCCTTGTCAGGGTGAATATACTGCCAGGGCTGAATGTGTGTAGTTTAATGCTTCCCTTGTCAGGATGAATATACTGCCAGGGCTGAATGTGTGTAGTCTAATGCTTCCCTTGTCAGGATGAATATACTGCCAGGGCTGAATGTGGGTAGTCTAATGCTTCCCTTGTCAGGATGAATATACTGCCAGGGCTGAATGTGTGTAGTTTAATGCTTCCCTTGTCAGGATGAATATACTGCCAGGGCTGAATGTGTGTAGTTTAATGCTTCCCTTGTCAGGATGAATATACTGCCAGGGCTGAATGTGTGTAGTTTAATGCTTCCCTTGTCAGGATGAATATACTGCCAGGGCTGAATGTGTGTAGTCTAATGCTTCCCTTGTCAGGATGAATATACTGCCAGGGCTGAATGTGTGTAGTTTAATGCTTCCCTTGTCAGGATGAATATACTGCCAGGGCTGAATGTGTGTAGTTTAATGCTTCCCTTGTCAGGATGAATATACTGCCAGGGCTGAATGTGTGTAGTTTAATGCTTCCCTTGTCAGGATGAATATACTGCCAGGGCTGAATGTGTGTAGTTTAATGCTTCCCTTGTCAGGATGAATATACTGCCAGGGCTGAATGTGTGTAGTTTAATGCTTCCCTTGTCAGGATGAATATACTGCCAGGGCTGAATGTGTGTAGTTTAATGCTTCCCTTGTCAGGATGAATATACTGCCAGGGCTGAATGTGTGTAGTTTAATGCTTCCCTTGTCAGGATGAATATACTGCCAGGGCTGAATGTGTGTAGTTTAATGCTTCCCTTGTCAGGATGAATATACTGCCAGGGCTGAATGTGTGTAGTTTAATGCTTCCCTTGTCTCTCCCTTCTGGCTATTTAGAATGAAATTCATAGTGTGATTTCTAAATGTATATGACGAGGTAAACGATCCCGGATAAAATGAATACACTTAAAAAGAGGGACAGAAGTAGAGGGACTCTCCGTACCAAACTTTACATTTACAGGCACTAGCATTTCGCCCCGTCTTAAATTGGTTTACACATGATTGGTCTGCCCCCTGGCGGAGTATAGAGAGAAATATGTGACCGACCGCCTCGACTCGGTCTTATGAAGCAACATTTGAAATAGTGTTTTTTTTTTTTACATTGGATGAAAGGAGAGACTCAGAGCTAGAAAATGGTATATCGTACACTACAGTTGAGGAACCATTTTGTTTTTAGACATGTGGCTAGCTAGCTAAACTATGACCCCGGCATAATCCCAACTCATACTACTACCAATACAAACATTGTCATGGCTGTAGTATGAATCTGCAGGTAGCTAAAGCTAACAGGCTAGGGTCAACGTTAGCTAGCTAACATTAGGCTAGAACTAGCAATGCAAATGGATTTCTGATTCAAGTAATATTACTACAAAGATCATACACGTAGCGTTAGCTAGCGAGCCAGCAAGCTAACGTTTGCTAGCTAACAGTACACTTTAGCGTGCAATAAAAACACATTTCTGACTAAATTAGAAACTTATATCTGAAATTGTATACATGGACCTATGTACCTGTAACCCTAACTCTTCTGCTAAAAACAAAAAGTAATTCTGCTCAGATGAGACTGGGCAGGCGGGACTGGGCAGGCGGGACTGGGCAGACGGGACTGGGCAGACGGGACTGGGCAGGCGGGACTGGGCAGGCGGGACTGGGCAGACGGGACTGGGCAGGCGGGACTGGGCAGACGTCTGTCCAGTCTCATCTGAGCAGAATTACTTTCTGTTTTGTTTTTACAGATGAGACTGGACAGATCTGTGTGTCTGTATTGGACAGATGGCCAACCAATGAGTCTCTGTGATGTCATTTCCAGGTGTTCCCTGGGAGGTCCAGCTGGCAGCTGTCTACACCGTCTATGACCTGTCGCCTAGCAACCCCAAGGAGGCTCTGGCTGCGCTGGCGTCATGGCGAGGAGAGACCACCCAGCCCGTCCCCCCCGCTGTCACCAGCTGCATCACACAGATCGCCTCGCTCTGCCGACACATCAAACCCTAGTCCCTAAAACCTAGCTCCTAATCCCTAGTCCTTAACAGCTACACACTCCTAACCTCTAGCTCCTAATCCCTAGTCCTTAACCCCTCCACACTCCTAATCCCTAGCTCCTAATTCCTAGCTCCTAATCCCTAGCTCTTAACCCCTAGTCCTTAACCCCTAGCTCCTGATCCCTAGCTCCTAATCCCTAGCTCTTAACCCCTCCACACCCCTAACCCCTAGTCCTTAACCCCTAGTCCTTAACCCCTAGTCCTAAACCCCTAGTTCTTAACCCCTAGCTCCTAATCCCTAGCTCCTAATCCCTAGTCCTTAACCCCTCACACCCTTAACCCCTAGTCCTTAACCCCTAGTCCTAAACCCCTAGTTCTTAACCCCTAGCTCCTAATCCCTAGCTCCTAACCCCTAGTCCTTAACACCTCCACACCCCTAACCCCTATTTCCTAACCCCTATTTCCTAACCCCTATTTCCTAACCCCTAGTCCTTAACACCTCCACACCCCTAACCCCTAGCTCCTAACCCCTATTCCTAACCCCTAGCTCCTAACCCCTAGTCCTTAACACCTCCACACCCCTAACCCCTATTTCCTAACCCCTATTTCCTAACCCCTATTTCCTAACCCCTAGCTCCTAACCCCTAGTCCTTAACACCTCCACACCCCTAACCCTAGCTCCTAACCCCTAGCTCCTAACCCCTAGCTCCTAACCCTAGCTCCTAACCCCTAGGTACATTGCCACTTGTACAGATCTGAAAGGATTTCCTAGGTCCAAGAATGTTGCCTATCAGAGGGCAAGGTGAAGCAGCATCCATTTAGCTGTTACCTATCCATACCTTTTAGATCTGACACCTTGAACCCTGCTGTGGACTGAACTTCTGGGACTCGTTTAGCCCCTAGCTCCTAGCCCCTAACCCCTAGGTCCTTTTAGATCTGACACCTTGAACCCTGCTGTGGACTGAACTTCTGGGACTCGTTTAGCCCCTAGCTCCTAGCCCCTAACCCCTAGGTCCTTTTAGATCTGACACCTTGAACCCTGCTGTGGACTGAACTTCTCGTTTAGCCCCTAGCTCCTAGCCCCTAACCCCTAGGTCCTTTTAGATCTGACACCTTGAACCCTGCTGTGGACTGAACTTCTCGTTTAGCCCCTAACCCCTAACCCCTAGGTCCTTTTAGATCTGACACCTTGAACCCTGCTGTGGACTGAACTTCTCGTTTAGCCCCTAGCTCCTAGCCCCTAACCCCTAGGTCCTTTTAGATCTGACACCTTGAACCCTGCTGTGGACTGAACGTCTGGGACTCGTTTAGCCCCTAGCTCCTAGCCCCTAACCCCTAACCCCTAGGTCCTTTTAGATCTGACACCTTGAACCCTGCTGTGGACTGAACTTCTGGGACTCGTTTAGCCCCTAGCTCCTAGCCCCTAACCCCTAACCCCTAGGTCCTTTTAGATCTGACACCTTGAACCCTGCTGTGGACTGAACTTCTCGTTTAGCCCCTAGCTCCTAGCCCCTAACCCCTAGGTCCTTTTAGATCTGACACCTTGAACCCTGCTGTGGACTGAACTTCTCGTTTAGCCCCTAGCTCCTAGCCCCTAACCCCTAGGTCCTTTTAGATCTGACACCTTGAACCCTGCTGTGGACTGAACTTCTGGGACTCGTTTTAATGATCGTGTTATTGATCTGTTGGTTAACTCATTACGTTCCCCTTGATGCTCTGTTTTCTGTTCTATATGTGAAGCATGACTTTGTAAATATGATGTTCAGATCTTGTTTTGTGACGCTCGTTGTGTACAATATAAATGTCCCTGCTTCTGTAAATGTTTTGTAAATGTTCACTGTTACAGAGCCTATTTCTATTTAATTTGACAAATTAAAATCTAACAGGTAAGCATTTGTTTAATAATATGATCCAATTATTGTCTCATGGAAGGCTGCTCTCCTTCTCCACATTATCCATCATAATATGATCCAATTATTGTCTCATGGAGGACTGCTCTCCTTCTCCACATTGATCATCCATCCAGCATTCATCCATCCAGCATCCATCATTCATCATCCATCCAGCATTCATCCATCCAGCATTCATCATCCAGCATCCATCCAGCATTCATCCATCCAGCATCCATCATTCATCATCCATCCAGCATCCATCCAGCATCCAGCATTCATCATCCATCCAGCATTCATCATTCATCATCCATCCAGCATCCATCATTCATCATCCATCCAGCATTCATCATTCATTCATCATTCATCATCCATCCAGCATTCATCCATCCAGCATTCATCATCCATTCATCCATCCATCATTCATCATCCATCCAGCATTCATACACCAATCATCCATCATCCTTCCATGCCACTGCTCTGTCTTGACCTTTAAAAGGTTATTATTACTGACCAGTCAAACTAAATGGGGATAGTGGGGAAAAGCCTGTCCATTAAAAAAAGCTAACGTGTTCTTTTCAGAATCACCTTTATTTACCAAGTACATTTACACATACTCAGAATGTTACCTGGTGATATGGTGCTGCTAGTGATAGACAACATACTCAGAATGTTACCTGGTGATATGGTGCTGCTAGACAACATCATCAGAATGTTACCTGGTGATATGGTGCTG
>NW_024061470.1:0-25000 GCF_016432855.1 Salvelinus namaycush
AGAGAGGGAGGGGTGTGCCCTGTATCTGGGTGCTGGTGTAGGCGAGAGAGGGAGACTGGGAGGAGAGGGGGAGGGGCGAGAGCGATTGAGAGCGAGAGAGACACAGGTATGGGAGGGGGATAGAGGGAAATAAACCAACCAGATGAAAGTGAGAGAGAGATTGGGCTGTTTGAACGTGCTAGAGGGGAAGAGAGAGAGGCAGAGGGAGAGCGAGAGGGACATTTTAAGGACTGAGGAAATAGAAGTGTTACTACTGGGTTGTGCTGCCTGGTGCTAGAAGACCGACATGGAGAATATGCATCGCCCCACAGCACACACAGACACCGGACACCACGTAAAATGTGATTTTCAAAGGCCTCACTATCAGCGGTGATTTTTCCACTTCTCCCATTCTTTTTTTATTTTTATTTTGCCCTGCCTACTCTCTCCTTATTTTTGTGTGTGGATCCCCCTCCCTCCACCACTTCTGTCACTCTCTCCATTTCCAAAGGAGGGATCTGTGAATCAAGTGCAACAGAAGAAGAACAGTAAGTGAAGCGGTTTTTCTGCATCCGAGGGAGACAGAGAGAGGTGCATGGGGGAGTATTGCAAGGCAAGCAGACGAGAGCAGGGATTGTCTCAGGAAAGAATGGAGAGGGTTAGAGGGAGTTGTGGTTGCGGGTTGTTTATGCAAGTTACAGCGTTGATGTGAAATGTGTCTAATTCATTGGTCACGTGGGTTGACGGAGAGTCATATCAATACTGTGACTGTAGAGGAAGATACACAGGCAAATACCGTGCAGAGAGAAGATAAATGACAGAACAAGATGACAGAGAGATAAAGGAGGAGGAGGTGGTGAGAAGGCAGAAGGGAGAGTTGGGCAACATTGACATTTTGGCAGTAGAATACTCTGATAGCAGTACATATATCACACCTTCTCAGATGGAAAAGGAGACGGAAAGAGAAAGTGGGACCTTTTCTAGATGTAGTTCAGTGAAGGACACGAAGGTAGGATTGGCTTGAGATGGCAATTTGTGTAGGCAGTCCCACTGGAAGTGGTGTTCAGTACAAGGCATCAGCGAGGTGTTATTTACACACCCACCCACATCCATTGGCATGCATTAGTCTACTGAAGGCTGTTGTACCCATACAGGACGGTGATGGACTGCTGCACAGTCAAGCAGCTGGTGAATGTGATTGGTACTCACATCAGAAGACTAACAACCATTTGAAACCACGTAGTCAATGATGTCATGATGCCAGGGGAACACTGCCTGGGCAGAACTACCACGTATGATCCGCCACACAGATACACCTGTCCATGTATCCCAACATGCACGTAGACATTTAGATACATCCATATGCACATACACTATTGTGCACTTTGCTGTGCATCCAAAGGCGTATGCACCTGTGACTTCAAACACTTATATATCCACATCTACTTTCATTTGAATGAACTTCCACATGTGCCTGCTTATACCCATAGGGACCTACTCTACACACACACACACACACACACACACACACACACACACACACACACACACACACACACACACACACACACACACACACACACACACAGGTGGTTTACCTGGGTCCTTGTGGGAAGGGTTTGTAGAGCTGAATGTGGAAGAAGTGTGATGTAGTGAGATATTATAAGGCTGTATTATTATAAGGACCTCCTTCAGATGGAAGCACACGGTTGGTCTGCTCTGTCCCTGTCATTATGTGAGTCTTTCTATAGATGTCTTTGTCTCTGATGTTCTTCCTCCATCATATCAGCCATTGGAGGGAACACTGATCACTGGGTGTTGATGGGTCATTGTAGTGGGCACATTTAATTACACACAAGCCTCTCTCAGCAAGAGGCTGAGAGAAAGGGAGGGAGGGAGGGAGAGAGAGAGAGAGGGAGAGAGGGAGGGAGAGAGGGAGAGAGGGAGGGAGGGAGGGAGGGAGGGAGGGAGGGAGGGAGGGAGGGAGGGAGGGAGAGAGGGAGGGAGGGAGGGAGGGAGGCTGTACCTCATAAAGCAGAAGAGAAAGTTACACTGTTGATTCAACTATTGATAGGGACCAGATTTAGGGAAGATATTTGGACACAGACGCCATGCACAGGCACACACACACACACACACACACACACACACACACACACACACACACACACACACACACACACACACACACACACACACACACACACACACACACACACACACACACACTCTGTTGGTGTTTTATATGTGCACATTAGCTGCGGGCGGGTGGCGAGAGAGATGAGAGGATGACAGAGTGGATAATCAGACAGAGGCACACAAAGGGAAATCTAAAATTAGCCTCATTGGTGAGAGCGATTGATAAATCACAAAACTGGAATGACACTGACATTCCTTTGCCCAACATGTAGAAACTCCTCCTCTGCCTTTCTCTCTCAACTCCCACTACTGTACAGTATGTGTGTGTTTCTGAGTGTGTGTTTGATACAAGGATGTATTGCTGGGTAGCCTAGCAGTGAAGAATGTTGGGCCAGTAACCGAAAGGTCACTGGTTCGAATCCCCGAGGTGACTAGGAGAAAAATCAGTCAATGTGCCCTTTAGCAAGTCACTTAAACCTAATTACTCCTGTAAGTCGCTCTGGATACGAGCATCTGCTAAATGACTAACATGGAAATGTTAAAAGGGTTCTCCTGTACTTTTGTATACTTTTTAGCCAGTAGTTCTGAAAGTAGCACTCACGAGCCAAAAGTGGACCCCTAAAATTGCTTACTACATCACATGTGCAGATATGTGCACCACGTCATAGCTCTCTCTCTCGCTCTGCTGTGGGTGCATCATTTGCATCTTGCTAGCTGTCACTCATATGGCGAGGGGCTGAAGCTCGTTGGTTGAACTGGAATTGCTAGGGGGCCGGCCCACGTAGGGAAAATGGCACAGCACTGCTTCCAGCAAAACTGTTGCTTTCAAACTAGGCATTTCGTACAGTAATTATGCTCATAGATTATGCATGTGATGACACATCCAGCCCAAAGCAGGAGGTTTAAAAATACTTAGTCGCCAAAGTTCCGGAGAATATCTTCAAGTGTCCCTGACGTAGAGCCCAGTGTTGGTGCTGCACCCCGCTGACTGTGTGTCAGTGTCCCTGACGTAGAGCCCAGTGTCGGTGCTGCTCCCCGCTGACTGTGTGTCAGTGTTCCTGACGTAGAGCCCAGTGTCGGTGCTGCTCCCCGCTGACTGTGTGTCAGTGTTCCTGACGTAGAGCCCAGTGTCGGTGCTGTTCCCCGCTGACTGTGTGTCAGTGTTCCTGACGTAGAGCCCAGTGTCGGTGCTGCTCCCCGCTGACTGTGTGTCAGTGTTCCTGACGTAGAGCCCAGTGTCGGTGCTGCTCCCCGCTGACTGTGTGTCAGTGTCCCTGACGTAGAGCCCAGTGTCGGTGCTGCTCCCCGCTGACTGTGTGTCAGTGTCCCTGACGTAGAGCCCAGTGTCGGTGCTGCTCCCCGCTGACTGTGTGTCAGTGTTCCTGACGTAGAGCCCAGTGTCGGTGCTGCTCCCCGCTGACTGTGTGTCAGTGTTCCTGACGTAGAGCCCAGTGTCGGTGCTGCTCCCCGCTGACTGTGTGTCAGTGTCCCTGACGTAGAGCCCAGTGTCGGTGCTGCTCCCCGCTGACTGTGTGTCAGTGTTCCTGACGTAGAGCCCAGTGTCGGTGCTGCTCCCCGCTGACTGTGTGTCAGTGTCCCTGACGTAGAGCCCAGTGTCGGTGCTGTTCCCCACTGACTGTGTGTCAGTGTTCCTGACGTAGAGCCCAGTGTCGGTGCTGCTCCCCGCTGACTGTGTGTCAGTGTTCCTGACGTAGAGCCCAGTGTCGGTGCTGCTCCCCGCTGACTGTGTGTCAGTGTTCCTGACGTAGAGCCCAGTGTCGGTGCTGTTCCCCGCTGACTGTGTGTCAGTGTCCCTGACGTAGAGCCCAGTGTCGGTGCTGTTCCCCACTGACTGTGTGTCAGTGTTCCTGACGTAGAGCCCAGTGTCGGTGCTGCTCCCCACTGACTGTGTGTCAGTGTTCCTGACGTAGAGCCCAGTGTCGGTGCTGCTCCCCGCTGACTGTGTGTCAGTGTTCCTGACGTAGAGCCCAGTGTCGGTGCTGTTCCCCGCTGACTGTGTGTCAGTGTCCCTGACGTAGAGCCCAGTGTCGGTGCTGCTCCCCGCTGACTGTGTGTCAGTGTTCCTGACGTAGAGCCCAGTGTCGGTGCTGTTCCCCGCTGACTGTGTGTCAGTGTCCCTGACGTAGAGCCCAGTGTCGGTGCTGTTCCCCACTGACTGTGTGTCAGTGTTCCTGACGTAGAGCCCAGTGTCGGTGCTGCTCCCCACTGACTGTGTGTCAGTGTTCCTGACGTAGAGCCCAGTGTCGGTGCTGCTCCCCGCTGACTGTGTGTCAGTGTTCCTGACGTAGAGCCCAGTGTCGGTGCTGTTCCCCGCTGACTGTGTGTCAGTGTCCCTGACGTAGAGCCCAGTGTCGGTGCTGCTCCCCGCTGACTGTGTGTCAGTGTCCCTGATGTAGAGCCCAGTGTCGGTGCTGTTCCCCACTGACTGTGTGTCAGTATGTGGGAATACCGTCCTGACAATGTCTTTGTTCCTCAAGTGGTCCTCTCATGCCATGACGTCAATACGCTAAGCTGAAATACTCTTGTAGGGGTGTGACTGTACTTACCACCTACACACCACTACTCAGCACTGGATGAATTATACACACAGCTACACACACTCATATTGATTGGCAGACAAACTGAGCCGTTTATATTGTGACGAACAGTGACTCAATGACTGTCAAACATCATGCTCATACTGATCAAGTCACCCGCAGACCAGGACTCATCTGGACTCAGGACTCATCTGCAACCTGATTGTTTGAGAAACTGACCATTAATTATCAAGCAATTGAGAAAGCCAGGTTGATAGTAGCCAAGTCCAAACTCTAGGAAGAACCCTTGAGAGGATGGAGGCTCTAGAGGGGAGTCCACCCTCTTCTGGTTGGCTGCGTTGAAGTTTTGAGTAGATTATGACCATAAAAGGCTATCAAAGTCTGGCAGAGCCTGGAATACCACGGGGAAGGCCAGGGTAAGGGCAGAGAAAGACAGGGCTGGTTCAGAGGCAGCATACAGGACAGGAGACAGGGTAGGATAGGCACCTCAGGACTGGAGGCAGGGCAGGACAGGCTCAGAGCCAGGCTGGTAGGTAAGGGTTTACCTCAGGGAGCTGGATGGTAGCCAAAGGGACTCCAGTGGGACCAACAACTGATGTAGAGATGGCAATCAATAGACTGATGAATTCACTGAGTAACCAAGCAGCTAATGGACATGGCTTTCATGTCTATTTCTGTTTCCCATGAAGGCAGTGGAGGTCCTGCAAAGGCTTCTGAGGAGCCACTGTTTTTCTGAGTCACTGACTTAATATTCAGCCTGCGTTGGCAGGGAAATACCAATCATTGAACTCTGTTCTGAAATGTGTCAGACTTGACACAGCGGCAACACATGGTTAACACATCCACTGAGGATTATATCTCTTTACATGGATTAAAGATGCCAGATGTTTCAATATCTCTCAAAAATGTGTTTGAATGTAATTTTGCTTATGTAATGTTTACGTTCACTCTCTACAGGCATCTAGGTTTTGGCCTTTCTAGGGAGTTTTCCCTAGCCACCGTGCTTCTACACCTGCATTGCTAGCTGTTTGGGGTTTTAGGCTGGGTTTCTGTACAGCACTTTGAGATATCAGCTGATGTACGAAGGGCTATATAAATAAATTTGATTTGATCTGCTTACCTGCCTTGAACAAGGAGGTTTTGAGTTACCTTACTGTAGTCCATGTTGTTTAGACAGATCAATGCAGGTAATGCTCTTTCAGATGTCTTTTCGAGGAGAAACATGATGCTTACTACATCTGGTCTTCCTTTCCTTCATCTCTGTTCTGTCTGTCCCTCCTTTCATGACCTCTCACCCCCTCACACTCAATAAGACATTGTTCCGTGTTGCCCTCCTGCCTCTCTCTCCTGGTGTGTTTGTTCAAGTGCAGAGAATGCAGGATGACTTCCTCTTCAGTATTTGCTATGTTGCTCTGGGGGGATAGTTCATAACTCCAGATTTAGCCAACTCGTTTACTCTCTCTCTCTATTCCTCTCTTCTCCTCCTGCCCGCGGTAAACGACTGATCTGGGACAGACGGCCTCCCTTGTGCTCTGTCCTACTTCAGTATCGTCCTTTCTCTCTTCCTCTCTTCCTCTCTCTCCTCCTGATTCCTGATACCTCCTCTCTCTCCTCCTGATTCCTGATACCTCCTCTCTCTCTCTTCCTGATTCCTGATACCTCCTCTCTCTCCTCCTGATTCCTGATACCTCCTCTCTCTCCTCCTGATTCCTGATACCTCCTCTCTCTCCTGATTTCCGATACCTCCTCTCTCTCCTCCTGATTCCTGATACCTCCTCTCTCTCCTCCTGATTTCTGATACCTCCTCTCTCTTCTCCTGATTCCTGATACCTCCTCTCTGTCCTCCTGATTCCTGATACCTCCTCTCTCTCCTCCTGATTCCTGATACCTCCTCTCTCTCCTCCTGATACCTCTCCCTATCGCTCTTCCTGATTCCTGATACCTCCTCTCTCTCTCCTCCTGATACCTCTCTCTCCCTCCTCCTGATTCCTGATACCTCCTCTCTCTCTTCCGGATTCCTGATACCTCCTCTCTCTCCTCCTGATTCCTGATACCTCCTCTCTCTCTTCCTGATTTCTGATACCTCCTCTCTCTCCTCCTGATTCCTGATACCTCCTCTCTCTCCTCCTGATTCCTGATACCTCCTCTCTCTCCTCCTGATTCCTGATACCTCCTCTCTCTCTTCCTGATTTCTGATACCTCCTCTCTCTCCTCCTGATTCCTGATACCTCCTCTCTCTCCTCCTGATTCCTGATACCTCCTCTCTCTCCTCCTGATACCTCTCGCTCTTCCGGATTCCTGATACCTCCTCTCTCTCTCCTCCTGATTCCTGATACCTCCTCTCCTCCTGATTCCTGATACCTCCTCTCTGTCCTCCTGATTCCTGATACCTCCTCTCTCTCCTCCTGATTCCTGATACCTCCTCTCTCTCCTCCTGATACCTCTCCCTATCGCTCTTCCTGATTCCTGATACCTCCTCTCTCTCTCCTCCTGATACCTCTCTCTCTCTCCTCCTGATTCCTGATACCTCCTCTCTCTCTTCCGGATTCCTGATACCTCCTCTTTCTCCTCCTGATTCCTGATACCTCCTCTCTCTCTTCCTGATTTCTGATACCTCCTCTCTCTCCACCTGATTCCTGATACCTCCTCTCTCTCCTCCTGATTCCTGATACCTCCTCTCTCTCCTCCTGATTCCTGATACCTCCTCTCTCTCTTCCTGATTTCTGATACCTCCTCTCTCTCCTCCTGATTCCTGATACCTCCTCTCTCTCCTCCTGATTCCTGATACCTCCTCTCTCTCCTCCTGATACCTCTCGCTCTTCCGGATTCCTGATACCTCCTCTCTCTCTCCTCCTGATTCCTGATACCCCCTCTCCTCCTGATTCCTGATACCTCCTCTCTCTCTCTCTGTGCTTTTACCCATTTCCATCTGTGGTTTTGCTTGTCTTTTTCTCAGGTCCAGTGGTGGGGTGTTTAAGACACTTCAACTTGAGAAGTCATTGGGAGAGTGGAAATGTCAGATACCTGAAATACTAGATGTTTTCAGGCCAAAAGCTGTCATCACTGAGCACACAGACCAGCACACCTTACTCAAGACAGATTTAGCTGCAGACAATTGCCGCCTGTTCACAGAGAAAATTTATTATTCGGGATTTGCGAGAGGGGACGGACACAAAGATAAATGACCCACAAGTACTACTGTCTGTCTAGCACTGGGGTGGTTATGTTCAGAAATAACACCATGGTGTCTGTCTTCTGCCACTCTGTTAAGGGAAGAGTGGACATGGGTTTAGTTGCTTCGCACCTGTGTCTGTGTCACTTCCAGTGTAGGACAGGGCCAAGCTAAACCAGCCTGTTTTTCCCTGGGGAACCCCTCGCCTGCCGCCTGCATCGCTCTCTCTCTCTCTCTCTCTCTCTCTCTCTCTCTCTCTCTCTCTCTCTCTCTCTCTCTCTCTCTCTCTCTCTCTTCCCCCCCCCCCCCCCCCCTCTCCCTCCCTCGTGGTGCAGTTATCACTACTCATACCAGCCACCCTATCTCAGCCACACGTCTGGTGCATTGCAATGATCCCATTCATAGCAATTAGAGGGAGGCATTGGCCAGAGTCTCCCATGCAGCCAGGATTGGCTGGGAGTTTATTAGTGCTAATTGTGCCATCGGGAGGCAGGGTGGGAAAGAGCGGGATGCGAGTTTTCCCAGCAGTCACCACTGCATCATCAAAGTTAAGCTATTTATAGAAGCAGATGCTTGGTGGAGAAGCTGGCCCAGCCCGGGACGGTGATCACAGCCTAAGGCAGGGGGGCGGAGGGCCGTAAAGAGCAGTAACAGCAGGATCAGCAGCCCCTATGGATCATTACAATGAGGACAGCTTGATTCTTCCTGTTTAATGCGTACCCTTATTTTACCAGGTAAGTTGATAGAGGCCTGTGGTGGAGCTAGCGATGCTATTAGGCTACTTCCCATAAAGTCAGTACACTCTGTGTGTGTCAGCACTTACACTTTACAGCGATGAACCTATGTGTCAGCATAGCTTCTGTCAGCCTCTACAGGGGGTGCCCCCATTGTCACACCATACTAGAACTTCTGTCAGACCTTATAGTGGAGCTTCCTGACTGACAGCTGGCAGTTGTCGTGCCCTCAAATCCGAATATGTTCAGATGAGGAAATTACGTCATCATTTAGTTAGTCATTAAATCTATTGGCTTTCCCACCGCCTCATCATCAGGGAACTCTTGTCCTTGGTCAGAGCTGCTAGTGTCAGTGTGTGTGTGACTGTGACGGTGTGTGACTGTGTGTGTGTGTGTGTGTGTGTGTGTGTGTGTGTGTGTGTGTGTGTGTGTGTGTGTGTGTGTGTGTGTGTGTGTGTGTGTGTGTGTGTGTGTGTGTGTGTGTGTGTGTGTGTGTGCGGCCATGGGTTAAGAACTAGTTGTGGCGGAGGCTTATAAAGTTTAGCAGTGATGATGAATTTGTGGTGTGCGGGCCGGATTGGTTGGGGCGGCATTGTGCATTAATAATAGACGCGCTGCTGGCAGTATTTATAGTAACAGGGGAGGGGCTGTGCTGTGGCAGTATTTATAGTAACAGTGAAGGGGCTGTGGCAGTATTTATAGTAACAGTGGAGGGGCTGTGCTGTGGCAGTATTTATAGTAACAGTGAAGGGGCTGTGGCAGTATTTATAGTAACAGTGGAGGGGCTGTGCTGTGGCAGTATTTATAATAACAGTGGAGGGGCTGTGCTATGGCTGTATTTATAGTAACAGTGGAGGGGCTGTGCTATGGCTGTATTTATAGTAACAATGGAGGGGCTGTGCTATGGCTGTATTTATAGTAACAATGGAGGGGCTGTGCTATGGCTGTATTTATAATAACAGTGGAGGGGCTGTGCTATGGCTGTATTTATAGTAACAGTGGAGGGTTTGTTCTCTGGCAGTATTTATAGTAACAGTGTAGGGGCTGTGATGTGGCAGTATTTATAGTAACAGTGGAGGGGCTGTGCTGTGGCAGTATTTATAATAACAGTGGAGGGGCTGTGCTATGGCTGTATTTATAGTAACAGTGGAGGGGCTGTACTGTGGCAGTATTTATAGGCATTATTTATAGTAACAGTGGATGGGCTTTGCTGTGGCAGTATTTATAGTAACATTGGAGGGGCTGTGCTGTGGCAGTATTTATAGTAACATTGGATGGGCTGCGCTGTGTCAGTACTTATAGGTAGTATTTATAGTAACAGTGGAGGGTTTGTTCTCTGGCAGTATTTATAGTAACAGTGTAGGGGCTGTGATGTGGCAGTATTTATAGAAACAGTGGAGGGTCTGTGATGTGGCAGTATTTATAGTAACAGTGTAGGGGCTGTGATGTGGCAGTATTTATAGTAACAGTGGAGGGGCTGTGATGTGGCAGTATTTATAGTAACAGTGGAGGGGCTGTGATGTGGCAGTATTTATAGAAACAGTGGAGGGTCTGTGCTGTGGCAGTATTTATAGTAACAGTGGAGGGGCTGTGCTGTGGCAGTATTTATAGAAACAGTGGAGGGTCTGTGCTGTGGCAGTATTTATAGTAACAGTGGAGGGGCTGTGCTGTGGCAGTGTTTATAGTAACAGTGAAGGGGCTGTGCTGTGGCAGTATTTATAGGCAGTATGTATAGTAATAGTGGAGTGGCTGTGGCAGTATTTATAGTAACAGTGGAGGGGCTGTGCTGTGGCAGAATTTATAGTAATAGTGGAGGGTCTGTGGCAGTATTTATAGTAACAATGGAGGGGCTGTGCTGTGGCAGTATTTATAGGCATTATTTATAGTAACAGTGGAGGGGCTGTGCTGTGGCAGTATTTATAATAACAGTGGAGGGGCTGTGCTATGGCTGTATTTATAGTAACAATGGAGGGGCTGTGCTGTGGCAGTATTTATAGGCATTATTTATAGTAACAGTTGATGGGCTTTGCTGTGGCAGTATTTATAGTAACATTGGAGGGGCTGTGCTGTGGCAGTATTTATAGTAACAGTGGAGGGGCTGTGCTGTGGCAGTGTTTATAGTAACTGTGAAGGGGCTGTGGCAGTGTTTATAGTAACAGTGGAGAGGCTGTGGCAGTATTTATAGTAACAGTGGAGGGGCTGTGATGTGGCAGTATTTATAGTAACAGTGGAGGGGCTGTGATGTGGCAGTATTTATAGAAACAGTGGAGGGTCTGTGCTGTGGCAGTATTTATAGTAACAGTGGAGGGGCTGTGCTGTGGCAGTATTTATAGAAACAGTGGAGGGTCTGTGCTGTGGCAGTATTTATAGTAACAGTGGAGGGGCTGTGCTGTGGCAGTGTTTATAGTAACAGTGAAGGGGCTGTGCTGTGGCAGTATTTATAGGCAGTATGTATAGTAATAGTGGAGTGGCTGTGGCAGTATTTATAGTAACAGTGGAGGGGCTGTGCTGTGGCAGAATTTATAGTAATAGTGGAGGGTCTGTGGCAGTATTTATAGTAACAATGGAGGGGCTGTGCTGTGGCAGTATTTATAGGCATTATTTATAGTAACAGTGGAGGGGCTGTGCTGTGGCAGTATTTATAATAACAGTGGAGGGGCTGTGCTATGGCTGTATTTATAGTAACAATGGAGGGGCTGTGCTGTGGCAGTATTTATAGGCATTATTTATAGTAACAGTTGATGGGCTTTGCTGTGGCAGTATTTATAGTAACATTGGAGGGGCTGTGCTGTGGCAGTATTTATAGTAACAGTGGAGGGGCTGTGCTGTGGCAGTGTTTATAGTAACTGTGAAGGGGCTGTGGCAGTGTTTATAGTAACAGTGGAGAGGCTGTGGCAGTATTTATAGTAACAGTGGAGGGGCTGTGCTGTGGCAGAATTTATAGTAATAGTGGAGGGTCTGTGGCAGTATTTATAGTAACAATGGAGGGGCTGTGCTGTGGCAGTATTTATAGTAACATTGAAGGGGCTGTGCTGTGGCAGTATTTATAGGCAGTATGTATAGTAATAGTGGAGGGGCTGTGGCAGTATTTATAGTAACAGTGGAGGGGCTGTGTTGTGGCAGTATTTATAACAACAGTGGAGGGGCTGTGCTATGGCTGTATTTATAGTAACAATGGAGGGGCTGTGCTGTGGCAGTATTTATAGGCATTATTTATAGTAACAGTGGAGGGGCTGTGCTGTGGCAGTATTTATAGTAGCATTGGATGGGCTGCGCTGTGGCAGTACTTATAGGTAGTATTTATAGTAACAGTGGAGGGTTTGTTCTCTGGCAGTATTTATAGTAACAGTGTAGGGGCTGTGATGTGGCAGTATTTATAGAAACAGTGGAGGGGCTGTGCTGTGGCAGTATTTATAGTAACATTGGATGGGCTGCGCTGTGGCAGTACTTATAGGTAGTATTTATAGTAACAGTGGAGGGCTTGTTCTCTGGCAGTATTTATAGTAACAGTGTAGGGGCTGTGATGTGGCAGTATTTATAGAAACAGTGGAGGGTCTGTGCTGTGGCAGTATTTATAGTAACAGTGGAGGGGCTGTGCTGTGGCAGTATTTATAGAAACAGTGGAGGGTCTGTGCTGTGGCAGTATTTATAGTAACAGTGGAGGGGCTGTGCTGTGGCAGTGTTTATAGTAACAGTGAAGGGGCTGTGCTGTGGCAGTATTTATAGGCAGTATGTATAGTAATAGTGGAGGGGCTGTGCCAGTATTTATAGTAACAGTGGAGGGGCTTTGCTGTGGCAGTATTTATAGGCATTATTTATAGTAACAGTGGAGGGGCTGTGCTGTGGCAGTATTTATAGTAACAGTGGAGGGGCTGTGCTGTGGCAGTATTTATAGGCATTATTTATAGTAACAGTGGAGGGGCTGTGCTGTGGCAGTGTTTATAGTAACAGTGGAGGGGCTGTGATGTGGTAGTATTTATAGTAACAGTGGAGGGGCTGTGATGTGGTAGTATTTATAGTAACAGTGGAGGGGCTGTGATGTGGTAGTATTTATAGTAACAGTGGAGGGGCTGTGCTGTGGCAGTATTTATAGTAACAGTGGAGGGGCTGTGATGTGGTAGTATTTATAGTAACAGTGGAGGGGCTGTGATGTGGTAGTATTTATAGTAACAGTGGAGGGGCTGTGATGTGGTAGTATTTATAGTAACAGTGGAGGGGCTGTGATGTGGTAGTATTTATAGTAACAGTGGAGGGGCTGTGCTGTGGCAGTATTTATAGTAACAGTGGAGGGGCTGTGCTGTGGCAGTATTTATAGTAACAGTGGAGGGGCTGTTTGCAGTATTTATAGTAACAGTGGAGGGGCTGTTTGCAGTATTTATAGTAACAGTGGAGGGGCTGTTTGCAGTATTTATAGTAACAGTGGAGGGGCTGTGGCAGTATTTATAGTAACAGTGGAGGGGCTGTTTGCAGTATTTATAGTAACAGTGGAGGGGCTGTGGCAGTATTTATAGTAACAGTGGAGGGGCTGTGGCAGTATTTATAGTAACAGTGGAGGGGCTGTGGCAGTATTTATAGTAACAGTGGAGGGGCTTTGCTGTGGCAGTATTTATAGGCATTATTTATAGTAACAGTGGAGGGGCTGTGCTGTGGCAGTGTTTATAGTAACAGTGGAGGGGCTGTGATGTGGTAGTATTTATAGTAACAGTGGAGGGGCTGTGATGTGGTAGTATTTATAGTAACAGTGGAGGGGCTGTGCTGTGGCAGTATTTATAGTAACAGTGGAGGGGCTGTGCTGTGGCAGTATTTATAGTAACAGTGGAGGGGCTGTGATGTGGTAGTATTTATAGTAACAGTGGAGGGGCTGTGCTGTGGCAGTATTTATAGTAACAGTGGAGGGGCTGTGATGTGGCAGTATTTATAGTAACAGTGGAGGGGCTGTGCTGTGGCAGTGTTTATAGTAACAGTGGAGGGGCTGTGCTGTGGCAGTATTTATAGTAACAGTGGAGGGGCTGTGATGTGGTAGTATTTATAGTAACAGTGGAGGGGCTGTGCTGTGGCAGTATTTATAGTAACAGTGGAGGGGCTGTGATGTGGCAGTATTTATAGTAACAGTGGAGGGGCTGTGCTGTGGCAGTGTTTATAGTAACAGTGGAGGGGCTGTGCTGTGGCAGTATTTATAGTAACAGTGGAGGGGCTGTTTGCAGTATTTATAGTAACAGTGGAGGGGCTGTGCTGTGGCAGTGTTTATAGTAACAGTGAAGGGGCTGTGGCAGTATTTATAGTAACAGTGGAGGGGCTGTGCTGTGGCAGTGTTTATAGTAACAGTGGAGGGGCTGTGCTGTGGCAGTATTTATAGTAACAGTGGAGGGGCTGTTTGCAGTATTTATAGTAACAGTGGAGGGGCTGTGCTGTGGCAGTATTTATAGTAACAGTGGAGGGGCTGTTTGCAGTATTTATAGTAACAGTGTATGGTCTGTGGCAGTATTTATAGGCATTATTTATAGTAACAGTGGAGGGGCTTTGCTGCGGCAGTATTTATAGTAACAGTGATGGGGCTGTGCTGTGGCATTATTTATAGGTACTTTTTATAGTAACCGTGGAGGGGCTGTGCTGTGGCAGTATTTATTTGGCAGTATTTGTAGTAACAGTGGAGGGACTGTGCTGTGGCAGTATTTATAGTTACAGTGGAGGGGCTGTGCTTTGGAAGTATTTATATGTAGTATTTAAAGTAACAGTGGAGGGGCTGTGCTGTGGCAGTATTTATAGTAACAGTGGAGGGGCTGTGCTGTGGCAGTATTTATAGAAAAAGTGGAGGGGCTGTTTGCAGTATTTATAGTAACAGTGGAGGGGCTGTGCTGTGGCAGTATTTATAGTAACAGTGGAGGGGCTGTTTGCAGTATTTATAGTAACAGTGATGGGGCTGTGCTGTGGCATTATTTATAGGTACTTTTTATAGTAACCGTGGAGGGGCTGTGCTGTGGCGGTATTTATAGGTAGTATTTATAGTAACAGTGGAGGGGCTTGTTCTCTGGCAGTATTTATAGTAACAGTTGAGGGGCTGTGGCAGTATTCATGGTAACGGTGGAGGGGCTGTGCTGTGGCAGTATTTATAGTAACAGTGGAGGGGCTGTGATGTGGTAGTATTTATAGTAACAGTGGAGGGGCTGTGCTGTGGCAGTATTTATAGTAACAGTGGAGGGGCTGTGCTGTGGCAGTATTTATAGTAACAGTGGAGGGGCTGTGATGTGGTAGTATTTATAGTAACAGTGGAGGGGCTGTGCTGTGGCAGTATTTATAGTAACAGTGGAGGGGCTGTGATGTGGCAGTATTTATAGTAACAGTGGAGGGGCTGTGCTGTGGCAGTGTTTATAGTAACAGTGGAGGGGCTGTGCTGTGGCAGTATTTATAGTAACAGTGGAGGGGCTGTGATGTGGTAGTATTTATAGTAACAGTGGAGGGGCTGTGCTGTGGCAGTATTTATAGTAACAGTGGAGGGGCTGTGATGTGGCAGTATTTATAGTAACAGTGGAGGGGCTGTGCTGTGGCAGTGTTTATAGTAACAGTGGAGGGGCTGTGCTGTGGCAGTATTTATAGTAACAGTGGAGGGGCTGTTTGCAGTATTTATAGTAACAGTGGAGGGGCTGTGCTGTGGCAGTGTTTATAGTAACAGTGAAGGGGCTGTGGCAGTATTTATAGTAACAGTGGAGGGGCTGTGCTGTGGCAGTGTTTATAGTAACAGTGGAGGGGCTGTGCTGTGGCAGTATTTATAGTAACAGTGGAGGGGCTGTTTGCAGTATTTATAGTAACAGTGGAGGGGCTGTGCTGTGGCAGTATTTATAGTAACAGTGGAGGGGCTGTTTGCAGTATTTATAGTAACAGTGTATGGTCTGTGGCAGTATTTATAGGCATTATTTATAGTAACAGTGGAGGGGCTTTGCTGCGGCAGTATTTATAGTAACAGTGATGGGGCTGTGCTGTGGCATTATTTATAGGTACTTTTTATAGTAACCGTGGAGGGGCTGTGCTGTGGCAGTATTTATTTGGCAGTATTTGTAGTAACAGTGGAGGGACTGTGCTGTGGCAGTATTTATAGTTACAGTGGAGGGGCTGTGCTTTGGAAGTATTTATATGTAGTATTTAAAGTAACAGTGGAGGGGCTGTGCTGTGGCAGTATTTATAGTAACAGTGGAGGGGCTGTGCTGTGGCAGTATTTATAGAAAAAGTGGAGGGGCTGTTTGCAGTATTTATAGTAACAGTGGAGGGGCTGTGCTGTGGCAGTATTTATAGTAACAGTGGAGGGGCTGTTTGCAGTATTTATAGTAACAGTGATGGGGCTGTGCTGTGGCATTATTTATAGGTACTTTTTATAGTAACCGTGGAGGGGCTGTGCTGTGGCGGTATTTATAGGTAGTATTTATAGTAACAGTGGAGGGGCTTGTTCTCTGGCAGTATTTATAGTAACAGTTGAGGGGCTGTGGCAGTATTCATGGTAACGGTGGAGGGGCTGTGCTATGGCAGTATTTATAGTAACAGTGGAGAGGCTGTGCTGTGGCAGTATTTATAGTAGCAGTGGAGGGACTGTGGCAGTATTTATAGTAACATTGGAGGGGCTGTGCTGTGGCAGAAAAAAGTGGATGAAGAGGAGAGGAGGGGAGGAGAGGAGGAGAGGAGTAGTGGAGAGGAGAGGATGGAGAAGGAGAATTGAGAGAAACTGATATAAAAAGTGGCACATAGCTGACAGATAGGAGGATAGATGGGATATATAAAAAGGTGGATATTGAAAAGACGAGAGAGAGAGAGAGAGAGAGAGAGAGAGAGAGAGAGAGGGAGAGAGAGGGAGAGAGAGAGAGAGAGAGAGAGAGAGAGAGGTGAGGAAAGCAAGGGAGCGATAAAAGTAATTGAATGTGAATCCATATTGATTGGCATGGGGGAGTTTATGGAGTCAGATCTAATCAGCGTCGTTCATTCATTCAGCTCTCTGTCTTCCCTCATCAATTATCTGTCACTAGTCACCTCTAACCTATCTAAGTAGATATCCTGACGGGAGTCATTCACTAGAGCAAAGGTATAGGAGTCGTATGGGATTAGACTAGTCTCAACACAGACCTTTTGTTTAAGGACCAGGATGTTAACATGTCAGAAGATGTATAAGTGATAAATATCTAAGATTTTAGGAAAATCATTTCTGAATTGTATTTGTTCTAGTCTCAGACAAAATGAAACTATAGCTCTGCATACCAGTTGAGGATGTCTTTATTCATTCAAAAGCAGACACCAACTAAAAGCAGACGCAGACCTTTTTTTAAATCTGGACTTTTCTTATCTGTTCAAAAGCCTCCCAACGGCTCTATACCACCGGTGCAAACAGCTGATTCAGCCACTAGTACCGTAGGGAGCTGTCAAACCCACCGCAAATAACTGTCAAATAACCCCATCCCACTCAATGACAGCTCTGTCCAGCCTACTGTGCCCCAGTGGAACCCTATTCCATATATAGTGCACTACTTTTGACTAGGGGCCCATAGGGCTCTGGTCGACAGTAGTGCACTAGGAAGGAAACAGGGTGACATTTGCAACGCACCCCAGCTCTCTGCTCTGCTCTTCAATTAGTATTTTACTGTCTGTCCATTTCTGTCTCTGACTATGAGTCTGTTGTGTAATCCCTGTTCCCTAGTTACAGGTGTTTCATTACAGCCAGCACATAACACCGGGCTGGTTAGACTGTCTGAAACCTGCCTGCTCATCACACACACAGCTCTGGTCCAGTCCCAGTGGGATGACATCACAACGTGTAGTTAGCTGATGGAGCTGTTCTTGGACTTCAAAAGCCATCATGCTGACAAAGACAAGAGACAGTCACATGTTCTACCAGCCTGGTGTCAGTTTCAGATCTGTTGCCAACTCCTCTTACTAACATGTACTGTACTGCATGACGATAGTTGGAGCAGTTGGCTATAGCATGTGTAGCATTAGGACCAGCCCAGGCTAGTGTGTTTTGGAGTCCAGGCTCAGAAACCATAAGTTGTGTTATTGTGAGGGGCAGAGCTGGGGGTGTCATGTGGTCTCCTGTTCCCTGCGTACAGGCCCGGAGCAGAGCAGCATCTCCCTTTAATATTTCACATCCCTCGTCTGCTCCTCAGTCCCCTCCCCTACAGCTACACCCTTTATGTATTCATCAGCCCCTCCACTACACTGACACATAATGGTCCCCACTAGAGCTGTCTGCCAGGGAGGGAGGGAGGGAGGCGGGCGGGCGGGTGGTCAGGCAGGCAGGTGGGAGAACTTGCCTCTGTGTGTGATGTCATCACTCTGCTTCCAGACCAACAGGCAGGCGGGGGGGAGCTGCAGCTGGTATTAGTCAGCTCCTGGAATAGGCAGCAGAGAGAGAGAGCTGCCTGGCTGTGAATGAGGTCATCACTCTGAGCCTGTTCACACTGTTTCCTGTGACATCTTTAGATTGAATGTGGGGGTAACAGGCAGAATGTACTGTCGTACTGTAGTAGTCCACCTGACTAACTAAATGGACTAGGTCAGTGTTGAGCCTCAGGAGGTACAGATTGTGGTTTCCTCTCTCTCGTCACCCACCCATCAGTTGTGTACTGTAGGGGTGTTCACTATTGTTTTATGGATTTCCCAAAGCGCTGAATTGCTGAATCCTTTCCATGTGTTCTGCTACTGTTACCTGACAGAGATATTATGCTTGGAAGGAGAGATGTAATTTATGAATATTCACCTTCCCTCCTTCTAACATAACTGTGTGGGAGGGAGTGTTTGGTCATTGTTTTTTGATCACTGTCTGTAGGGAGAGTGTGTGATCGCTGTCTGTAGGGAGAGTGTGTGATCGCTGTCTGTAGGGAGAGTGTGTGATCGCTGTCTGTAGGGAGAGTGTGGGAGAGTGTGTGATCACTGTCTGTAGGGAGAGTGTGTGATCGCTCTCTGTAGGGAGAGTGTGTGATCGCTGTCTGTAGGGAGAGTGTGTGATCGCTGTCTGTAGGGAGAGTGTGTGATCGCTGTCTGTAGGGAGAGTGTGTGATCGCTGTCTGTAGGGAGAGTGTGTGATCGCTGTCTGTAGGGAGAGTGTGTGATCGCTGTCTGTAGGGAGAGTGTGTGATCGCTGTCTGTAGGGAGAGTGTGTGATCGCTGTCTGTAGGGAGAGTGTGTGATCTCTGTCTGTAGGGAGAGTGTGTGATCGCTGTCTGTAGGGAGAGTGTGTGATCGCTGTCTGTAGGGAGAGTGTGTGATCCCTGTCTGTATGGAAAAGAACAGCATTATCTAACCTTAGTTTCCTGTGGGCGGGGCCTCCTGGGTGACAGTTTGATGACATGTAGCAGAAGGCCGGAGGTCAGAACTGACAGAGAAGGATTATATTAGCTCCCAATTAGCCCTTACTCATGCTGGAACTGTATCAGAAAGGTCAAAGTTGACACATATGGTTGGCTGTGTGCGTGTGTGCATACATGTGTGTGTGTGTGTGTGTGTGTGTGTGTGTGTGTGTGTGTGTGTGTGTGTGTGTGTGTGTGTGTGTGTGTGTGTGTGTGTGTGTGTGTGTGTGTGTGTGTGTGTGTGTGTGTGTGTGTGTGTGTGTGTATGTTAGAGAGGGAGGGAGAGAAATTGTCCGCTCTAGTTTAGTGGCCTGAAAGTGGGGCGATCTGTTCCTTGGAAGTTTCCCAGTGAAGTTTCCTGGGGACCGAGACACTGAAAATATCTATCTATATACACACTTTGTCCCACATACAGTGAGAGAGAGGCTGAGAGAGAGGCTGAGAGAAAGAGAGAGAGAGAGAGAGAGAGAGAGAGAGAGAGAGAGAGAGACATAGAGAGAGAGACATAGAGAGACATAGAGAGAGAGACATAGAGAGAGAGACATAGAGAGAGACATAGAGAGAGAAAGAGAGAGAAAGAGAGAGAGAAAGAGAGAGAGAAAGAGAGAGAAAGAGAGAGAGAGAGAGAGACATAGAGAGAGACAGAGAGAGAGACAGAGAGAGACAGAGAGAGACAGAGAGAGAGAAAGAGAGAGACAGAGAGAGAAAGAGATACATAGAGAGAGAAAGAGAGACATAGAGAGAGAAAGAGAGAGACAGAGAGAGACAGAGAGAGACATAGAGAGAGACATAGAGAGACAGAGAGAGACAGAGAGAGAAAGAGAGAGACAGAGAGAGAAAGAGAGAGAAAGAGAGAGACAGAGAGAGACAGAGATACATAGAAAGAGAGACATAGAGACATAGAGACATAGAGAGACAGAGAGAGACATAGAGAGACAGAGAGAGACATAGAGACATAGAGAGAGACATAGAGAGACAGAGAGAGAAAGAGAGACATAGAGAGAGAAAGAGAGACATAGAGAGAGAAAGAGAGAGACATAGAGAGACAGAGAGAGAAAGAGAGACATAGAGACATAGATAGAGACATAGAGAGACATAGAGAGAGACATAGAGAGACAGAGAGAGAAAGAGAGACATAGAGAGAGACATAGAGAGAGAAAGAGAGACATAGAGACATAGAGAGAGACATAGAGAGACAGAGAGAGACAGAGAGACATAGAAAGAGAGACATAGAGACAGAGAGAGAAAGAGAGAGACATAGAGAGACAGAGAGAGACAGAGAGACATAGAGACATAGAGAGAGACATAGAGAGACAGAGAGAGAGAAAGAGAGACATAGAGACATAGAGAGAGAAAGAGAGAGACATAGAGAGACAGAGAGAGAAAGAGAGACATAGATAGAGACATAGGGAGACATAGAGAGAGACATAGAGAGACAGAGAGAGAAAGAGAGACATAGAGAGAGAAAGAGAGACATAGAGACATAGAGAGAGACATAGAGACATAGAGAGAGACAGAGAGAGAAAGAGAGACATAGAGACATAGAGAGAGACAGAGAGACATAGAGAGAGAAAGAGAGACATAGAGAGAGAAAGAGAGACATAGAGAGAGACAGAGAGAGAAAGCGAGAGAAAGAGAGACATAGAGACATAGAGAGACAGAGAGAGAAAGAGAGACATAGAGACATAGAGAGAGACATAGAGAGAAAGAGAGACATAGAGACATAGAGAGAGACAGAGAGAGAAAGAGAGACATAGAGACATAGAGAGAGACATAGAGAGACAGAGAGAGAAAGAGAGACATAGAGAGACATAGAGACATAGAGAGAGACATAGAGAGACAGAGAGAGAAAGAGAGACATAGAGACATAGAGAGAGACATAGAGAGAAAGAGAGACATAGAGAGAGCCATAGAGAGACAGAGAGACATAGAGAGAGACATAGAGAGCGAAAGAGAGACATAGAGAGAGACATAGAGAGAAAGAGAGACATAGAGACATAGAAAGAGAGACATAGAGACATAGAGAGAGAAAGAGAGACATAGAGACATAGAGAGAGACATAGAGAGACAGAGAGAGAGAGAAAGAGAGACATAGAGAGAGACAGAGAGAGAGAGAAAGAGAGACATAGAGACAGAGAGAGAGACATAGAGAGACAGAGAGAGAAAGAGAGACATAGATAGAGACATAGAGAGAGAAAGAGAGACATAGAGACATAGAGAGAGACATAGAGAGAAAGAGAGACATAGAGAGAGACATAGAGAGACAGAGAGAGAGAGAAAGAGAGAGAAAGAGAGACATAGAGAGAGACATAGAGAGAGAGAAAGAGAGACATAGAGAGAGACATAGAGAGACAGAGAGAGAGAGAAAGAGAGACATAGAGACATAGAGAGAGACATAGAGAGACAGAGAGAGAGAGAAAGAGAGACATAGAGACATAGAGAGACAGAGAGAGAAAGAGAGACATAGAGAGAGACATAGAGAGAGAAAGAGAGACATAGAAAGAGAGACATAGAGACAGAGAGAGAAAGAGAGAGACATAGAGAGACAGAGAGAGACAGAGAGACATAGAGACATAGAGAGAGACATAGAGAGACAGAGAGACATAGAGAGAGAAAGAGAGACATAGAGAGAGAAAGAGAGAGACAGAGAGAGAAAGAGAGACATAGATAGAGACATAGGGAGACATAGAGAGAGACATAGAGACAGAGAGAGAAAGAGAGACATAGAGACATAGAGAGAGACATAGAGACATAGAGAGAGACAGAGAGAGAAAGAGAGACATAGAGACATAGAGAGAGACAGAGAGACATAGAGAGAGAAAGAGAGACATAGAGAGAGAAAGAGAGACATAGAGAGAGAAAGAGAGAGACAGAGAGAGAAAGAGAGAGAAAGAGAGACATAGAGACATAGAGAGAGACATAGAGAGAGAAAGAGAGACATAGAGACATAGAGAGAGACATAGAGAGAAAGAGAGACATAGAGAGAGACAGAGAGAGAAAGAGAGACATAGAGACATAGAGAGAGACATAGAGAGACAGAGAGAGAAAGAGAGACATAGAGACATAGAGAGAGACATAGAGAGACATAGAGACATAGAGAGAGACATAGAGAGACAGAGAGAGAAAGAGAGACATAGAGACATAGAGAGAGACATAGAGAGAAAGAGAGACATAGAGACATAGAGAGAGACATAGAGAGACAGAGAGACATAGAGAGAGACATAGAGAGCGAAAGAGAGACATAGAGAGAGACATAGAGAGAAAGAGAGACATAGAGACATAGAAAGAGAGACATAGAGAGACAGAGAGAGAAAGAGAGACATAGAGACATAGAGAGAGACATAGAGAGACAGAGAGAGAGAGAAAGAGAGACATAGAGAGAGACAGAGAGAGAGAGAAAGAGAGACATAGAGACATAGAGAGAGACATAGAGAGACAGAGAGAGAAAGAGAGACATAGAGAGAGACATAGAGAGAGAAAGAGAGACATAGAGACATAGAGAGAGACATAGAGAGAAAGAGAGACATAGAGAGAGACAGAGAGAGAGAGAAAGAGAGACATAGAGAGAGACATAGAGAAAGAGAGACATAGAGAGAGACATAGAGAGACCGAGAGAGAGAGAAAGAGAGACATAGAGACATAGAGAGAGACATAGAGAGACAGAGAGACATAGAGACATAGAGAGAGACATAGAGAGACAGAGAGAGAAAGAGAGACATAGAGAGAGACATAGAGAGAGAAAGAGAGACATAGAGACATAGAAAGAGAGACATAGAGCCATAGAGAGAGACATAGAGAGACATAGAGAGAGACATAGAGAGAGAAAGAGAGACATAGAGACATAGAAAGAGAGACATAGAGAGAGACAGAGAGAGAAATAGAGACATAGAGACATAGAGAGAGACATAGAGAGACAGAGAGAGAGAGAAAGAGAGACATAGAGACATAGCGAGAGACATAGAGAGACCGAGAGAGAGAGAAAGAGAGACATAGAGACATAGAGAGAGACATAGAGAGACAGAGAGAGAGAGAAAGAGAGACATAGAGAGAGACATAGAGAGAGAAAGAGAGACATAGAGAGAGACATAGAGAGACAGAGAGAGAAAGAGAGACATAGAGAGAGACATAGAGAGAAAGAGAGACATAGAGACATAGAGAGAGACATAGAGAGACAGAGAGAGACATAGAGAGACATAGAGACATAGAGAGAGACATAGAGAGAGAGACATAGAGAGAGACATAGAGAGAGAAAGAGAGACATAGAGAGAGACATAGAGAGAGAGAGAGAGAGAGAGAAAGAGAGAGAGAGAGACATAGAGAGAGAAAGAGAGAGAGAGAGACATAGAGAGAGAAAGAGAGAGAGAGAGAGAGAGAAAGAGAGGTGTAGCAAGAGAGATTGATTGGTGGAGGGTAAACGACACACCACAGACAATGATGGTGGGACATTACAGACCAGATGACATGGCTTTGGATCCACATTGGCTGTGGATGTAAAGAACTTTGACCACTTGTAAGCACTATATCAATCTAATCTGCTAACGGAAGTTTGACCCATGTTATGATCCTGGCTCACAGAGCAACTTTGAACCGTTGCTGAACCGCTAAGGACCACACAGAATCTGACTTATCTCACTGACACTACCTCTCAGTAGGAGATGGACTGTGGGCGAGGATAGAGAGGGTCAGTCAACCCCACTGATCAGCAGGAAGTCCAGTCAGTCTGACTCTGTCTCCCTGGAGGACAGTCAAAGGTACGACGTGAGCCTTAACTAAATTGCAGCTTTCCAAGGAGAGTGCTGAAAGAGAAGTCTGTAGAGAGGAGATACGCAGTGGGAAAGATCTCTGTCGCTTATAGGAAATATCTAATCTATGTATCTCTCTGTTCCATCTCTTCTCTACAGGATACATTCATTAAGGCCTATTATGTGTGACTCATCATGACTTCTCTCTTCAAACTAAATTAACATATTCTCCTTGCATTTCTCCACTTAACCGCTCACTTTTCTCCTTTCGTGTCCGCCTCCCTCAACCCTTTTATTTTGCCCTCTCACCCCAGTCCACCTCCTGCTGTCTCTTCTCCTCCTGCTCCCTGTTCTGCCTTCTTCACGCTCCTTTCCACTTCAACAGTCTATCTCAGCTTCTTTTCTCAGTTTTCCACTTCAACAGTCTGTTTCAGCTTCCTTTCTCAGTATTTTTCTCTCAGCCCTCTCCTCCTTTTTCTACCTTTGCCTCTCCTCCTTTTTCTACCTTTGCCTCTCCTCCCCAATATCTCCCTGTTCCTCTCTGTCTTTCCCATCCTCTCTGTCCTCTCTCCTCTGCCTTGTTCCCCTCTCTGTCTTTCCCATCCTCTCTGTCCTCTCTCCTCTGCCTTGTTCCCCTCTCTGTCTCTCCCATCCTCTCTGTCCTCTCTCCTCTGCCTTGTTCCCCTCTCTGTCTTTCCCATCCTCTCTGTCCTCTCTCCTCTGCCTTGTTCCCCTCTCTGTCTCTCCCATCCTCTCTGTCCTCTCTCCTCTGCCTTGTTCCCCTCTCTGTCTCTCCCATCCTCTCTGTCCTCTCTCCTCTGCCTTGTTCCCCTCTCTGTCTTTCCCATCCTCTCTGTCCTCTCTCCTCTGCCTTGTTCCCCTCTCCGTCTCTCCCATCCTCTCTGTCCTCTCTCCTCTGCCTTGTTCCCCTCTCTGTCTCTCCCATCCTCTCTGTCCTCTCTCCTCTGCCTTGTTCCCCTCTCTGTCTTTCCCATCCTCTCTGTCCTCTCTCCTCTGCCTTGTTCCCCTCTCTGTCTCTCCCATCCTCTCTGTCCTCTCTCCTCTGCCTTGTTCCCCTCTCTGTCTTTCCCATCCTCTCTGTCCTCTCTCCTCTGCCTTGTTCCCCTCTCTGTCTCTCCCATCCTCTCTGTCCTCTCTCCTCTGCCTTGTTCCCCTCTCTGTCTCTCCCATCCTCTCTGTCCTCTCTCCTCTGCCTTGTTCCCCTCTCTGTCTTTCCCATCCTCTCTGTCCTCTCTCCTCTGCCTTGTTCCCCTCTCTGTCTCTCCCATCCTCTCTGTCCTCTCTCCTCTGCCTTGTTCCCCTCTCTGTCTCTCTAATCAGATCTGCTGTGTTC